>NC_079438.1:37797163-37851081 GCF_903798145.1 Danio aesculapii
GGACACATTTCTGGCATTACATTAATAAACTCTACTGATTTTCTATTCTATGGTGCATATTTAGCTCCTAGCCTGACTGTATTATCCTGTTTACTTGTTTGTATGTTACCCATTATTTCCTACTGTATAGCTGAGACTGTATTTGTATGTGTTCATGTATTAAAATAACTAACGATTGTTAAAAAAAAAAAAAGAATTTTGAAAACTATAAGCCGTTGGCATCCATAGTAGAAGAAAAAAAAAGCAATTGAATAAGGTAAAATTAATTATATTTCTAAACTTGTTATTCTAGTTTTTTTTATTATTAAGCTCCATTAAATAAAAATTCAGAATTTAGGACTGGATTACTTTAGTTATTTATGAAGCCATTAAAGCAACAGAGCAATGACCAATTGCTGTACAATTATAAAAAACTGTCTAAATAAAAGAAAGACATTAAAAGACAAATAAAACACCAGAGCAGTACTGTAACAAACTGTTATGTGACTAAAGACTAGAGCAGTGTCGGGTAGGTTGCTTAAAAAAAGTATTTATTTACTAATAACATCATTAAGATTGTATTTACATTACTTTTTAAATTACTTTGTCTGAAAATAGATTTACTTACTCAATAAGTAATTTAATTAACTCAATACTGCTAAAATAAATGAACATTTAAGAAAATGTAAACGAATCAAAACACAATTAATTAGACCATATTTCATACATACCATATGTTAATTGTTACATTACATTAATGTAATGTAATTAATACATTAATTTCATGCTCAATTAGTTTCTTGACAAATCTAACCTTTTTTGTTTTGCAAAATATCTAAATGATAAAAATTGTATAGCAAAAAAAATGCAATAACTCTGCTTCTCTGAATTAATTTACACAGAAGTGTTAAATTTATTGAATGTATTTAATGCAAGTACATAAAAAGTAGCTGTAATTAAATTACATAAAAACAAAATATAACCCTTATTTTTTCAATTGAAAAGTAATTTAATTACAGAAACTAGTTACTTTTTGAAACTAATGACATCTTCTACTGGACTGGAGTAATGGCTGATGAAAATTAGTTTTTGCTGAAAACTTTGCTAGAAATTAATAATAATAAAGGGATAGCATCCATTATACACTCTTTAAACAAGATGTTTTTCAAAATCAAGAGCCCACTTAAAAATTCTCAGTTTTTCTTGGTTTACTGGAGTAATTAGGTATGTGTTTGACTAAAAGGTTTACATTTATAATACAAAAAAGTTATCAATTTGTAATGTCATCAATCAAGCAAGCAATTAAGTATGGTGAAAACTGTCAGTTAATTGTTTGCTCCTATTCACCTGTAGGGTCTTTCGTGAGGTCTCAAGTTGAAACACCAATATCACATTGTATATTGGTTTGCGCGGAAGGAAATATTAATATTCCGAATTGCATTTGACACTTAAACCAAAAACGTCTCCCGGCCCTCCAAATTTGACTCTAATGTGTGCGCTTATGAAATCAAATGTCTTTTAGCTGCGCCCAGAATAATCTTGGGATTTTGGCTTAAAGTCATTAAGTCACTGCACAAGTCTGTGGGTTTGTGATGATTAAAGGACAGTTGACTGCATCTCGCACACACACACTTTCCACCTTCCACGGCTGCAATACATCATCCTAATGAACCTGTGTAGCCTGGGCACGCAGTACTTGATTAATCCACAGTCATTAAATCCAGTCTGCCGAGGACATCAGGAGAGAAGAGCATCCAGAGATCCAGCCTCCATTAATCTGCGGCATAACTGGCCAAACGCACAGAGCACGAAGACATCTCAAACTTGCTTCCCACACTTTTCTTCTTAAATATTTTAGAGAGTCCCACTATGAAACCATTGTGTAGGAAACAGTATTGAATTATTGTAACATTAAGCAAGTAAAAAGGCATAGTTCTGCTTCTCAATAGAGCTAAAATACAAATATGAGATATTATTTTTAGATCATTTTGCCAGACATTGTAAAAAAGGTTAGGTTAGGTGCCACACAAAAAATTCACAAAGTGACAACAAGAAATGGACATTAAGAAATAAAACAGACATTAAAACACTCTCTTCAATAAAAATAAATAAATAAAAATAAATAATCTCTTCAAACTTCCAGCCACCGCAAATAAATAAGTGTTTAATTTTAGTTGATTATAAGTGGTGCTTAAAAGTTTGTGAACCCCTTGCAGAATCTGTAAAAATGTAAATAGTTTTACCCAAAAGAGAGATTTGTTTATTTAGTACTGTCTTGAGTAAGATATCATAAAAGACACAAAATAAAATCCATAAATAATTACATAAAATAGGTTTACATAAAGTTCATGAAACTGAAATTATCAAAATAACTCCTTGCTAAAGATTTTAAACACTTGTTTTTTTAATATACTTTTTATGGTTACCTGGATAATCCAAGAGATATCTTGCTTTGTGATGGTTGTTCTTGAGTCTTTTGTTTGTTCAGAACTGTTGTTCTTCAGAAAAAAATCCTCCATGTCCTGAATCTTCAGTTTTCAACATATTTGAACATTTTCTTGCAGTAACTTTTGATTTTAAGATCCATATTTTTCTATCATGAACACATGAGGGACTTAAAGTAAATGCAACTAATAAAAAAGGTTTAAAATTTCACTGATGCTCCAGCACAGGGTTGCCAGGTTTTCACCTCAAAACTAGCCCAATAGCCAGTCAAACCTAAACTCAAAATATGCCACTACCAGGGCTTGACATTAACTTTTTGATCACAGCCACTGTGGCTAGTAGTTTTTCAACATTACTTGTTACTCACCATTTTCACCAGCCACAGTTTTGTTGCTGGGAAAAATATATTTTTATGTGTATAAATTTGACTTGACATGCTAAAATGACTTGATTTAGATTTTGTGTTATGTCCATAAGCCTTCTCATTCATTTCACTTTTTGTGTGTTCTGTATGACCTTGCTCAAATGGGTTGTGGTTTCATCGTGTTGTAGCATTGCAATTAGTTCTTATTTCACATTACTTTTCAGCACTCAACATTAAGGATTTACAAATTTTTTTTCTCTAGCCACACCAAAAATAAATGAAAATGAAAAAATATAAAAAAATATAAAAATTTTATAAAAATAACTGTAAGCAAAAGAAAGCAGGTGAAAACATATTATGTGCAATAAGGATGATCATGTGCACACAGTTGAATTTAGACCCATTATTAACTTTTTCAAAGTATGGTTAAAGCGAAAGCGGCAACTGCTGCTGCTTTCAAAAAATCTGTAGCTCTTGAAAGCAGCAGGACTGTGGGTGCATGAGCATCACTTTTTGTCCAGTCTATTTCAAAGAGAACTGGTCGCACAAGTTGCATTTGCAGACAGTGTTGCTTCGCGCAAGGAAACGGGATCATGCAAGATTTATAAACACTCGCATGCATTACATCAGCTGTGCACGATACTAAAGCCCTCGTCAATGAGCGAAGAAAGCCTGCATTCCTTCTCATTCGATATTCACCTGCTTTCTTTTGCTTGTGTGAACAGTTATTTTATCAGTTGTGCTGCTTCTTGATTAAATACAACTGAAATGATTTTCAACCAGCCAAAGTGGCTAATGGGAGCATCTCTCTAACCTGCAACAAATGAAATCCACCTGCATTTGGCAGGTTGGTGGGTATTTATGTCAAGCCCTGGCCACCATCCATTCAGAGAGTACATATTTTATATCAATGCACACATTGTTTTTTTTTTTTTTAACAAATTATATATTACTAATTATAAATGTTCTGTTATAATAATAAAATCATCTTACCTTAAGATCGACACTCCTCCTTCTGGAAATGGCACAGTCTCTCCTCTAGAGGCCATGTGCTTCACAAAGGTGTGCTTGCTCTGTTTCATCATCCTATCCTTTTTTTAATTGTAGAATATAAATTCAGCTGAGTCAAATATTTGAGTGCATCCATATAAATATAATTAATGTCAAACTTTTAAACCGCAGACAAAAAAAAAAAAAGCAACCTGCAGCAAGTGGTTAGAAGTAGCCCAATGCTGTGAACTTGCCAATCCTGCTCGAGAAAGATGCATTAAAAGCCAGGGGGGAAAACCTTTGAAATTTGAAGATCAATGTAAATTGTAGGGATGGTTCACACAAAAATAATTAATTTACTCACTCTCTAGTTGTTCCAAACCTTTATGAGTTTCTTTTTTTCTGTTGAACACAAAAGTCGCCGTCAATAGTTACAGGTTTCCAGCTTTCTTCGAAACATCCTCTTTTGTGTTCAACAGAAGGAAGAAAATCAAACAGGTTTGGATTAAATAGGGCGAATAAATGATGAGAGGTGAATTCTTCCTTTAATTTTTTTCTAGCAAACATGCTACTGTCTTCTGCTACTTCTGAAGGGTAGTATTAAATGGAAATCAATGATTTTTAAACTAAAAAAGAAAAATATCAGCATTTATTAATGTTATTTACATTTACATTTAATGATTGCTTTTGACATTACTTTGTAACAGTTTTCACCCCTCAGCTCTTAATGCATTAAGTTTCCTTCTGGATACAGTTCACATACTTATTACATTAAAGTTGACAAACATTTGCAGAGGGTTATTTGAATAATTCTTTTCACTGTTTGCTTTTTCTTCTGAATTATTTGTAAACATCTTTGATATAAAATATATGACTCAGGACAGTACTAAATAAAAATAAGGAAAAATAACATTATAAGCTTGCTATTTTACAATTATTCACATCTTCAACCAAATTTTGCAACAAGCTTTTTTAGGAGGAGTGTATACTTTCTTTCATTTCACTTGCATATACATTACCTTAAAGCTAGGCTACATCTGAAGACAACATTTTACAGTTTAATGAACTATTATTTTAATTAAAAAAAAATATTTATAATGAAAAAAAAGCAATAATAATAATGTGACCTTTTATAAAAATATCACGCAGTCTTCTTTTATTGTTAAGGCCGTTTTTAATCTAAAAGTAATCCAATCAATAAATACATGTATAAGTTTAATCACTATCATATAAGTCAGGGATAACCAAACTTGTTCCTGGAGGGCCGGTGTCCTACAGATTTTAGCTCCAACCCTAATCAAACACACCTGAACAAGCTAATCAAGGTCTTACTGGGTATACTTGAAACACCCAGGCAGGTGTGTTGAGGCAAGTTGGAGCTAAACCTTGCAGGGACACCGGCCCTCCTGGACCGAGATTGGTGACCCCTGATATAAGTGATCTTAAAGCCA
This sequence comes from Danio aesculapii, assembly GCF_903798145.1. Lineage (NCBI taxonomy): Eukaryota > Metazoa > Chordata > Actinopteri > Cypriniformes > Danionidae > Danio > Danio aesculapii. The sequence continues at coordinate 37,802,393 of NC_079438.1, forward strand.
GAGCGCATCTAAAACTTAGTTTAATAAAATAGTATTCTTTTTAAATGTCACCATTTATTTCTATAAAACAATTTATAGCGATGTAAAGCCAAGTCTACATTCATTGTATTTGTATTGTTGAGACATTAGGAAAGTGAATGTTGAATTGAGGGAATTTACCATAAGCATAAAGTTTCCGCATCGATAGTCAGATTAACTGTAGTTCTTCTTTTTTCTCCATGGTTCGGCTAGTGCAGTGTTGTAGGTGTCATAGGCAGCAGTTTTGAGGCAGACATGTTGCACATTCCTTCTGCCTGGAAGAGGATATTAACATGATGGATTGTGGATCTTCTTGTTTTCCACAGACGAGACAAAATTTCCAGCCGCACATGCATTCCTAATAAAGCAGAGGATGAGCACAGATGGACTGTTTTAAATGAAGCCTCTTTCCCTCACAACAAACACGCAGAGGTTATAGGCTTGATGATCTAACCTGTTTACTGGAGTAAACACATGCAAGCTTATGTCAAACTAAACCAGTTTCTCATTTGCGTTATAAACAGGAAGGGGGAGGAATTTGCAGACTTTCTTTCCTCATTTTTTCCACCACTTGATCTGTAGACCCTGCTCCATATGCGCTTAAAAATAAAGGTTCTTAATTGCCTTTTATGGTTCTACAAACGATTGTTTACAGACATAAATATACATATGTTATGATTGTATCATTTTTTAGAGTGTTTAAAATACTTTCCTTTTAAGAACCCTTTACAAAATATAGAGTAGCCATAAAATGCTTCTACATGATGTCAATTAAAAAACAACAACAACAAAACTTAGAACTATTTTGAACTTTTTTAAGAATGTGAAGCTATACAGAACCTTAGTGTTCTTGTTCAGTATTCAAATAATTTTATATATATATTTTCTAATTTAATTTAATTTGATATTATTTAATTACATTTCTTTTTATTCTATTGAATGTATTTATTTCATTTAATTTATTTTAATTTTATTAATTTAAATTTTAATTTCAATGTAATTTATTTAATTTAATTTAATTTAATTTAATTTAATTTAATTTAATTTAATTTAATTTATTTTAATTTAATTATTTTATTTAATTTAATTTAATTTAATTTAATTTAATTTAATTTAATTTAATTTAATTTAATTTTATAAAAATTACTTTTTTGCATTTGTAATTGTTTTACAATTTCTGACCCTTAGGCTGATTTTTATTTTTAAACCGATTTGATCAGGCACAAACATACATAAATTATGATAAAAAATGTAAGTATATTATAATTTAATATTTAAAAAATATGTATATATAATGTAATGTGCATTTATCTAGGACATTTATCATGTATGGCCATACACCCAAAGTGCTTCACAATTAATATATATATATTAATTTTTTTTATGATCCATTCAAATGATCATTTTTCTACACTTCCTAAGAGGTAATAAAAATGGCGTCTGCATGATTAAACTAAATCTATAATGACTGTCACTATTTCAAGTGAAAATTTAAAAATTAATGAACAATGTCAGTTCACTGCATTACGATTAGGTCTGCAAGTATTCCCTCACTCTTTTGTGTTTTCTAAAGTGCTGACATTTATAACCAATCACACACGTTTCTGTAGAGCTCATGAATGCAAAAGAGCAGAAACAATTTAGCAAAAGTGCATAACTGAAGAGACTTCAGTCAAGATCTGAAGCATTTGTCTGAAGCATTTTGACATTTCCACAAATACAAAAAATGCTTTTATATATCTATTAATTCACATTATTTATTGTTATTTCACTAATGATTTACCATAATATTGAATATTATATCATTTATACAACTTTAACAGTTTGTTGCTAACATTTTAAAGTATTCTGATTTATAAGGGTTACATAAAAGTAACATCTGACTTGAAATACAACACATATACACTTAATAACCTACGCATTGCAGTAGGTGATCTGCCAAAATGCTATCTGTTGGCATAATACAGTATATTCACCTGCCGTCCAAAGCCACACCTGAAATCACGAACACACATAGATCATGTCATTCACCAGTTAGGAAAAAGTACTTTATAATACTACAATTCCGAATGAAAAACTGTATTATATCTAGCACATTTTCAGTTGTGTAACAAGCAAAACTTGTCATAATGTGCAGTATTTCAAGAATGCAAGAACTGTTGGTCTCACACACTTTGTCCTAAAGCGACTACTGTATGCTTAGTGGTTGGCCGGCGACGTGCAGGAATTACACTTATTACTAAGCCATACTGACATGCTATTTCAGACTGAGTATTCAGAGTAGCATGGTAAACAATATAGGGAGGGCATCACAGGTTGTCATTGTGAATGTAAATATAAAACCAACTTCACCTCAGTAAAGCAGCTAGGCAAAACAGCGCTATTTACTTATGTTTTGTTGTTAAACTAAATAAAAATCTACATTATGGATGCTGTAAAAGGTCTCTTATGAACTTTCAGTGGCTGAACAAGAATTCTGTGCATAGAACCTATTAGTAAAACAACAAAATCTACATCAGCTTTGCTTGACTTTAGCCATGGTTTCGTACTTCCTCCAGTGTGAAAAAGTAACCCATTGCACTTTTAAAATATTCTTATTGATTACATGAAAGTAACATCTGGCATGAATAACAACACATAGACACTTAAACATGAAATCCAAAACTGTCTTAATGACGTTTTAAAAATAAGTACTCTTATATGGCAAATATTCTCTTCAATGGCAAAATCTGACTCTGACACTGGTGTCATTGTGTGTGTGTATGCATATATATAGTTGCAAATTTGTACAATGACATCAATGTTTTAGTCACATACTGCTGTGACATTGTTTTGCCCTCAAGATTATAAGCTGTTATAATTGACATAAATGATTGTCATTAGGCAGGGGAATGTCTGTTTTCTGGCTAACGGGCAGTGGAGTGCAGAAGTGACCTCTTTAAGATTGTAGCGGGGGCTGATCAACTGTGCTTACTGTTCCCTGGGGACCAACAAAATGTGTGTGTATGTGTGTGCAAGTTGTGTGGATTCATTTGTGTACGCCAGTGCCAGTTAGAGGGTTTGGCCCAACCCTAGGAAGTGTTGATAAAAGCGACTGGCCGGAAAGCTTGTGTAAATTATTACATTCCCGGCTATTTTTACCCTCCAGTACAGTGCTGGACTCCACCTTCACTCTCCCGGCTTCTTCCAGAACAGGACAAACTGGTTTATATGTTGTGAGGAAACGAGTTTTGCTCTTTTGTCACATCAGGGGGTAGGCGTTATCATGCTTATTATGCTGTTAGTATTCTCTAAAGTATCATGCTTATTAATCTGTTTGTTTTAAGGCGAGATGCTGCAGTTAAAAACACAATTTTTTGGACTTGTTTGCTTTTCTTAAAGTGTTTTTTTCTCAGTCCTAATGGAACGAAAACATCCAAAAATACACTTTTAAGTATTTCTGCAATCAGAATTCATCAATTTGTGTTTGTGGATTTCAAAACAACATATTTTTAAAGACTTCTTCTTTTCCCTCCTACACTGTGTTAAAAATCTCCACGTCTGTACATCTGTCACACACCAAATTTCACAGATTTATTCTTATGTGTAGAGTTTTACAGAAGGATATGTTCGTAAATAATTTGCCTGATTATTTCAAACATTTTATTCAATTGTTGGTGGTATTTTCTGAAATGTGGACTGATAAAAGATACTCAAAATACTCAACAAAAGCACATTTTTAATGAAATAATGATTACTTTTCATATTTAAATATAACTTTTTTCAAAAGATAGTAAAACATACAACATACGGTTAACACAGAACACATAAACAACAATAGAACATAAATGAAAATATAAGGACAGCAATGACATGATAATATTGATATTTAGCATTCTTAGGCATTATGATTATGCAAATAATAATAATACATCAACAGCAACAACAATAATACTAATAATTATTATATTATTATTGATGATGAGAAAAGTACTATTTTGTGATGATGGCAACATTGATATCAATACTAATAAAGATGGTGGTAATAATACTAATACTGTGATGATGATGATGATGATAAGAGTAATAATAATAATAAAAAGATGGTGGTAATAATACTAATACTGTGATGATGATGATGATGATAAGAGTAATAATAATAATAATAATGATGAAAATAATAATAATAATAAGAAGAAGAATACTTGATCATGAGAAAAGTACTATTTTGTGATGATGGCAACAATGATATCAATACTAATAAAGATGGTGGTAATAATATTAATACTGATGATGATGATAGATGATGATGAGAGTAGTAATAATAATAATAATAATAATAATAATAATAATAATAAGAAGAAGAAGAAGAATACTTGATCATGAGAAAAGTAATATTTTGTGATGATGGCAACATTGATATCAATAATAATAATAACAACAACAACAACAACAACAATAATTGATGATGAGAAAAGTAATATTTTGTAATGATGGCAACATTGATATCAATACTAATAAAGAGGATGATGATGATGATGTAAAAACAATGATGATGATATGACATACCCAGTTCACACCATATCTATCCTAGCTACTACTAAAAATACTACTAATAATAACAATAATAACAATAATAGGGTTGTGCGGTGGCGCAGTAGGTAGTGCTGTCGCCTCACAGCAAGAAGGTCAATGGTGTGGAGTTTGCATGTTCTCCCCGTGTTCGTGTGGGTTTCCTCTGGGTGCTCTGGTTTCCCCACAGTCAAAAGACATGTGCTATAGATGAATTGGGTAAGCTAAATTGTCCGTAGATTATGTGTGTGTGAATGAGTGTGTATGGATGTTTCCCAGTGATGGGTTGAAGCTGGAAGGTCATCCACTGCATAAAACATATGTTTAATAAGTTGGCGGTTCATTCTGCAGTGGCAACCTCCGACCCCTGATTAATAAAGGCACTAAGCTGAAAAGAAAATGAATGAATGAATAATAATAATAATGATAATGAAGATGATGATGATGATGATGATGATGATGTAACAACAATGACGATGATATAAGGACACATACCCAGTGCACACCACATCTACGCTAGCTTTTGTGTCTGTGATGTTTTTATTTGCATCATAACTTTTTTATTTTAACATGCACATAGTTTTTCAGAGATTCGCCAGCATTGTTCCTCCTTAAAACAAGTCAAAATTTGCGCTCCCATTGTGCACTGCGACATTCCACTTCCCAGAAATTCCCCAGACTCACACCACACATCGCTCGCATACTTCCTGTGTCTGAGCTGAACACAATTAGACTCTCTCGTCATGTGAAAAATTCCCAAACTCTCCAAAAAAGCAAAACTGACCAAGTCTGAAATGTCTCCGCAGAGCCTGGATGAGCTTGATGACGATGACGGAGAAGAGAAGGAGAGGAAGAGGGAGGAAAACCTGACACAGCACAACACGGTCCAGAACGAGGCCTTGACCTCTGAACATGAAGCAGCTCATTCGGTACAGGTGAGTTTTAATGTTTGGACGGGATGATCTGACTTTAGTGTTTATAGCGCAGTCGCTGATCTGCCGTACAGAGGCAGTGTTGACCAGTGAAACAAACGCTATCAGATTGATCAACTGAAAGCAGAAGAGACAACAATTCCTGGTGCCTCAAGCCACACTGCAGAGCAAGATAATATGATTTGACACTAGACTTGATAGTGTTTTGTCTTTTCTATACCTTGTGTTGCGACCCGTCTGGAAGAGACGTGACAAAGGATCAGGACAGCATCATGTTTTTGACTTGAGCTTATAGAAGTTTAAAGTAGACCTTGAGGGGTGAGCAGAGACTATAACAACAGAAGCAGACAGAAATGAAGTTACTAAAGAAAGAAACAAAAATACAATAATAGAATGACAACGTCAAAATAGCAGTGTAAAATATTAAATAAATATTATATAATACATTTATATTTGTGTTTTTGTTAATCAGTACTTTTTTTTTTTAACTTTTCAAATTACTTTTGTTTGTCAGAAATGCATTAAGTTGCCAAATAGTGACAGTTGTTTGTATAAAAGTGTGCATATATACTTGAAGTCAAAATTATTAAACCTCTTATCAATTTTTTTTTTCAAATATTTTATGTTTAACAGAGCAACTTTTTTTTTTTCTTCTGGAGAAAGTCTTTTTTTGTTTTATTTCCGCTAGTTTACATTTTTTGAAAAACCATTTTAAAGTCAATATTTTTAGCCCCCTTAAAGCTATATATATTTTTTGATTGTCTATAGATCAAACCATTGTTATACAATGACTTGCCTAATTACCCTAACTAGCCCAATTAACCTAGTTAAGCCTTTAAATGTCACTTTAAGCTGAAAACTAGTATCTTGAAAAATATCTGGTAAAATATAATATACTTATCATGCAAAGATAAAATAAATCAGTTATAAGAAATCCTGTTATCTTTAGAAATGTGTTGAAAAAAAAACTTCTCTCCCTTAAAAAGAAATTGGAGAAAAATGATACAGGACAGCTAGTTCAGGAGGGCTAATAATTCAGACTTCAACTGTGTATATTTATAATAATAATAATAATAATAATAATGATTTAAAATGTTTATCACGATGCATATCACGATGAATTCTGGGGAATCTTGTGTCACTTTATTTGATGTCTTGTAAAAAAGCAAATCAGCTTGTATTACTTTAAATATATATTGGAATAGAGAAATATTTCTAAGTATAACAAAATTTCAAAATGGTACTGGTTTGCAGTATTTTTTTAAAGCACTTTTATGAAAGAACGTTCCCAATTGCAAACGATTAAACATCAGTGTATATTAAAAAGTATTTTAAGTAATATTGTACTTTTTTTTCTTTTAAAAAAGACTTTTAACCACTTGGTTTTAGATGTTCATATTTCACTATGTCCTAAACTGTTTATGCTATTGGGTTGGACAGATAACGAAATAAAAGATAAAAAACATAAACTCCTGCGTCCAAACCAGTTTACTGATTGGCAGACATAATTCTTAGGAGGTGGAAATCAGAAGATGCCTCTTCCCTTCAAGAATGGGCAGTAGAACTTACTAGAGTGTCCATATTTGAAAAAAATGTCTTATAAGCAACTGGACAAGCTAAACCTATGCTATAAAACGGTCCAAGCACTTAACCTGTTTGGAAATGGAACAATAATAATAATAAATGCTTAATAATAACAATAAACCTATGCTATAAAAATGGTCCAAGTAGTTAACCTGTTTGGAAATGGAACAGTAGTAATAATAAATGCTCAATAATAGTAATAAACCTATGCTATAAAAAATGGTCCAAGTACTTAACCTGTTTGGAAATGGAACAGTAGTAATAATAAATGCTTAATAATAACAATAAACCTATGCTATAAAAATGGTCCAAGTAGTTAACCTGTTTGGAAATGGAACAGTAGTAATAATAAATACTTAATAATAATAAACCCATGCTATAAAAATGGTCCAAGTAGTTAACATGTTTGGAAATGGAATATTAATAATAATAAATGCTTAATATTAAACCTATGCTATAAAAAATGGTCCAAGTACTTAACCATTTTGGAGATGGAACCGTAATAAATGTGTGAGAAATATACTGATTGTGACAGTGTAAATGTGATATGTTATTGACTGTACTTACATATTCTATCTTTGTATTTTACTGAAATTTTCTCTTCATTATATAAAGATTGAGGGATTAGTTTGGGTTGGGTTTGTTAATTGAGTAAAATGTTGATTCTTTAGAGTTGTATTCTGTATTCCATTCTGAAATTTGCCTGCAAACCAACAAAACTGTTCAATAAAACACTAAATCTCTAAAAAAGACTTTTAGCAAAATTATATGTCCTAACATACCTTTATTTATATTAAAATGAATGTTTTGAAATGTTATCTTAATTTCTAGTGTATGCCAGTTTTTTGTTTAGCTTTATTTTTGATTCAGTCTAATATCCAACTTCTATGTGATGTTTTGAAGAAAGTTGCAGTATTTTTTGTTCTGTTTAGTGGACTTATATACTGACGCAGGGCTGAAAAAGACATGATAAAATACTCCACAGAACACTTTATTCCAGATCTTACAAAGTTGAATGAAGGCTTTACATGAGGAATAGCTTAAACTTCAAGTCATTATTGAGTTCAAGTCCTGCTTATATTTGTAATTTTCAGAGGATCACTAAAGGATGAGGAGTGCTAACTGCGAATGCTGGAGCTCTGAGAACAATGTGGCGTATTTTTCAAAATAATACATTGTTTGATTAAATTTAGTTTCCTCCTGTTGCTTCTGTGTAGCTTCAGGTCGCTGAATCTATTAGTATGTCATTTCCGACACTATAATCACATTGACGTTATGTGTGTGTGAGTGCATGTCATGTATTACTTTACCCGAAAGATCACTACTAAATATTCAGTTAGAAATTCTAACCTATCATTGCAGAATAACTTTTAGTGAGCAATTGTTTGTGACTGGAGACATTGTGAAAAGAGCTTCTCTGAAAAGCCATCGAAATGTGCTTCAGTAAGATTCATAATTACATTTAAATGAAGAGATGTATTATTGTTAGAGTAGATACACATGTTTCTGCTGATCCTCACCATGTTCAGCAGTAAATGCCAACCCCCAGTGCCATGGTTCGCATTGGACCGTGGATGTTATACAACAGACAGTTCTGGTGCTCTTTTTCCATTGGCCATGAGCGCTTTTCAAAATGAGAGATTTTATATGAAACATCAGTTTGGCCACAGCAGCCCAAGACTGGTTACTCACTAAAGCTAAACAGGGCTGAGCCTGGTCAGTACCTGGAAGGGAGATCACATGGGTAAACTAGGTTGCTGTTGAAAGTGGTGTTAGTGAGGCCAGCAGGGGTGCTCAACCTGCGGTCTGTGTGATTCGTAATGCCCCAGTAAAGTGAAGGGGACACTATACTGTCAGTGAGCACCGTCTTTCGGATGAGATGTTAAACCGAGGTCCTGACTCTTTATGGTCATTAAAAATCCCATGGAACTTCTTGTAAAGAGTAGGGGTGTAACCCTGGTGTCCTGGCCAAATTTTTTCCATAGGCCCTTACCCGTCATGGGCTCCCAATCATCCCCATCCACAGAATTGTCTGTATCACTGTTTCTCCACTCCACCAATAGCTGGTGTGTGGTGAGCACACTGGCATCGTTGTCCTGTGGCTGCCGTGGAAGCTGCATACTGGTGGTGGAGTAGGGGCACCCCACTCTCATGATTGTGAAGCGTTTTGTGTGGCCATACGCAATAAATATGCTATATAAATACACATTACTCTCTTACAGTTATTTAATATATATATATATATATATATATATATATATATATATAAAATTATTAAATACAAGTGCTTATGTGTGTGTGTATATGCTCTATCCTGACACCCACATTTGACCTTATGACAGATAAATGAGTGACTGCCCAAATACCATAATATTTTGGACTGAGAGCCCATAACATACATGTAATAATGCATAATATTTTTACCATAACAATTAGCTTCAGAAAATAAAGTTAACCCCAAGAGTCAAATTTTTTTAATCTTGTGATTTATTGATTTATTCATTCATTCATTCATTTTCCTCAGATTAGTCCCTTTATTCATCAGCGGAATGAACTGCCAACTTATCCAGCATATGTTTCACACAGCGCATGCCCTTCCAGCTGCAACCCAGTCCTGGGAAACATCCAAACACACTCATTCACTCATACACTACGGGAAATTTAGTTTATTTAATTCACCTATACCACATGTCGTTGGACTGTGGGGGGAAACCAAAGCACCCAGAGGAAACCCACGCCAACATGGGGAGAACATGCAGACTCTACACACAAATGCCAACTGACCCAGCCGGGACTTGAACCTAATTGATTTATTATATTGAAATTAATAATTTATCCATGAAATACAGTCGAGTAGTGCACTCTCTAACAGACTTTTTAAAAAGCATGTAGAAATACAGAAATTGTATTATAAACAGAAGTTGTTTTGATTCAGCTTCAATAATAAACACACGAACATAAAATCTTCTCACACAAGGATTTCAAACACTCGACTGAAGATATGAAGTGAGTTTTTTTTTTTTTTTGTATAACATGTCTTTATTGAGTTTTTTCAAGGTTATACAATAATTCAAACCCCAATACCCAATACTTAGCCAGACAGGCTCAGGAAAAAAAATCATAATTATTTTTATTAAAAAAATTATTAAAAATAAAAATAATATGAAAATAAATTATTTAATAAAAAAAAAAAAAAAAGAAATCTAATCAAGCACCATTCCACATTCCACAAGTTCAGACTTCCATAGCTTCTTCAATATTTCCATTTTTCACAGAGTTCCAAAACACCTCCCAGGATTTATTTCTTATTATATGAGCTTTTCAAGAGCCAAACATGTTATTAGGTTTCTCAACGGAGGTCCAATGGAGGGGCGATTTGTAACTTTTTTCCAACATAAAGCAATACAACGTCTTGCTTGTATTAAACATAAATAAATCAATTTTCTTTCTTTAGTAGACAAAGCACAACTGTCTTCATACATATTCAGTATACATAATCCAGGACATCTATGGGCTTCCTACCAAATTACAATAGTGTTTTTTTTTTTTTTTACAAGTGGATTATCTGTCTTTTGTTTTAGTTCTTTAAGAGTTGATGAATATAAAAAGCTGTCAAGGGTCAGGCCTTTTGCTGCCAACTTTTCAACATACAACCAAGCTATAGGAGCTTTACAAGAGAACCAGTACAATGCAGCTCTTAACTATACAGCCCAAAATTTGGTAATTGGAGCCCTGTTATTCCAAATAAAATTTGAAAGTAGTTTCCTTATTCTTGAAAATAATGTAGGGGGAGGGGGAAGCGGTAATGATTGGAAAATATATAAACATTTGGGTAATATACTCATTTTAATCACGTTTATTCTTCCCATTAGAGGAAAAAGGCAGTGTCATCCATCTAGTCGTTACTTCAATGAATTTAGCAATAAGGGATTCATCATTTTTTGAACCAAGTTGGTTTAATTTAGGGGTTATTTTGATTCCTAGATAATCAAAACCATTTAAAGCATTTATCTGGAGTGAGTTTTTAGTAAAGCCATGTTAATACACTAGGTGTTTTCACATGTAGCATTTACTACACAGTGCCATAGTTAATTGAGAAGCTACACAAAAGTTGTCATCATCACAGAACGGTTATCTCAATGCCATTTTGAGTTGAGTGACTGAAATCAGTTTTTGCATAGCATATTATTAAACTACGACTTCAGTAAACTCTGCTCCATTTGCACATATGTGCTGGAGGTTTGCTCGAACTGCTTTACTGAAGAAATGTGCAATAAAATGACCTTAGATTAGTCAAGAAGTCAAGTAAAGCCAAGTCGAGTTGAGAATGCGCTCTCCAACGAAAACTTCAAATAGCCATAAAGAAACCCAGGAGTTGCATTATAAACAGAAGTTGCTTTGATTCAGCTTCAATAATAAACACACAACTATAGAATCATCTCACACGAGGATTTCAAACTTAGCTGAAGTTATAAAATGAGATGGAAGTAAAAACATGTCATCATATGTGGTATTTTCACATGCAGCACTACACAGTGTTATAGTTATTTGACAGCTACACAAAAAGCTGTCATCATCACAGAACGGTTATCTTGATGCCAATTTTGAGTGACTAAAATCAAATTTTGCTACCCTGCTCCATCTGTATGTATGTGTTGGAGGTTTACCACAACCGGCTTTACTGACAAAATGTGCAAGAAAATTGCCTTAGATTGGTCAAAAAGTCAAATCAAGTTGTTCTTTATTGTCATTCCATTACATGTGTGGACATAAAATGAAATGAAAGTGGAGCTTTTTTTTGTAAAGCTCATTGTGTTCTGCGTTCTGACTGGCTTTAGACCACTGTCAATCAATCTCCTTCGTGCTTTGACTCCTGTGATGCGTTCAGCTTGCCAATTTTACATAAATCTTCGATCGCTAGCAGTGTGGCTCTGAAGCGCTCTACTGTATGTTTGCAAGTTTTCTTCCCACAATGTAGACGAAAAGTTCTGCACCATCAAAGGCACCTGCGGTAGCACCCAAAAGGCAGAGGAAGATGCTAACCATGGCACAAAAATTCGTACTTCTGGACATGCTAAAGGAAGGTAGAAGTTATGCGGCTATAGAGTGTAGGGCTGGGCGATTAATCGAAAAGTAATTGAAATCGACATTCGGAACCTATATTCGATAAAATTTTTCCAGGACGATTTTTCAATTATTTTCCCTACATGTTACGTGACCCCGCTCTGTTAAAGGCCATGGCTGATTTCTACTTCTGCGGCCACTTTGCTGCCACATCTGATCTCTGGTCAAGTAGGACAATTCTTAAGTCTTGCTTTGCACTACATTGATGATGATTAGACGTTGCTCCAGAGATGCCTTTAGACGGCATATAAAACTTGCCAGTGAACTATGAGGGCAACATTTTTTTAAAATAAATAAATAAAATAATTGTTCATAAATCCTAATCGAGATTTTGATTTAAGGCCAAATCGCGTAAGGTGCCATTATGGAATAAATAAATGAAGATCAAATGGTTTTGATCTTTAGTTTCATTCTATAATACTGGTCTTATTTTTCTACAGAGGATTAAACTTTGAGAGTGTGTAAACTAGGCATGGGACGATAACCGTTTTCAAGGTATAGCGTGGTTTGGAAAAGTCAAGGTTTTAAAACCGACAAATTCTTCTTATAACCGTTCCTAAGGTATGTGTAAGATTTTTTTATTTACATTTTTTTTTTTTTTTTTTTAGGACAACAGTATCTCCAGCAGAAAAGATATCCAAAGATGCCGTTTTAAATTGTCAAGAAATCTGTGTTTTTGAAACCAATGAAGACAGCAGAAGTCAATGATTTATTTGAATTATTTAGCCTGACATGTTTACTGCTCCAAAATATTATAAATCTTTCAAAAAATAAAATATATTGTTTTCAAAGGTGACAAAAGTTTGTGTTTTTCATCCAGACATTTAAAAACAATATATTTTCGAGCCGTAATCACAATACCGTGATACAGTGAAACTGTGATGTTTTTATCCAAAGTCATCATATCGTCAGAATCTTATACCGGCCCATGCCTAGTTTAAACAAGAGAGAAAATTGTTAACATGTTAATGCCTGTCTTAGAAAAGTGGATAAAGTGTGTAGTGAGGGGTTTTACAGCTTTAAAACATCTATAATTATTGTAAAAAAAAAAGCTGACTACTTTGCGGATTATTTTTAGAACGTAACTCCCGCGAATAATGAGGGACCACTGTATAAGTAAACAAAATCATAGATATGAACACAACTCTGGACTGGATGTGAGAGCAATTTTTAAACTTATCCATATTTGACATACCGGAGAGGTAAGCTAACTATACATACACTATAAATAGTTAACTGTACATCTAACCTAACATGATTTTTGGTACATTCTTACCGTTACTGTTTTTACTGCACTTGAAGTAACTTATTTTACATCAATAAACGAGCTGACCTACAATGCGTTTTTTTTTTTTTTTTTGGTGAGCATAATTGTTCTGTTGTGGAGAATGTCACTCCATGAAACCGTCGCTTGTGTGGTGTTACATAATGAGAGCAACATCCAGAAGGGTTTCAGAGTGTTCCCTCTTATTACAAGTGACGACAAAGGTAACATTATATTTGTCCTTTTCTAGACGTCACGATGGCAGATCTTTGTCAGACACGTGATTGCAGAGCTTCTCAAAAATGCGCAGATTTTTAGCTGCTGCATTCATCAGTTGTTTGGAATGGCTTTTGTGGAATACCATGCCATATTTCACTGCTCTCTGACCTCCCACTAGACACGGTCGTAAACTACGAGCTGTCTTCAGTATTAATGCCATGCCTGACAGCTCTCAGGTTCACCGATTACAGGGTCGGATGCACACGATGCGTCTCTGGATATTCGCTAATCAGTCTGTTCAAGGCTGCCGGTAATTTAGGGATGCAGTAAATTAAAATATCATAACTTCATGAGCACAATTCCTAGATATTTTACACCAGGACAAGTTTTTGCCTTCTGGTTTTATGTGTGTGTGTGTGTGTTGTTTTGCTGCTTTTCTCTCCAACATCAGAGACATCTCGTCCTGATCAGCTCAAGGCCTCCATCTGCTTCTGTTTAGTTGTGCTTTACCTTTTTTCTGCCATACAAGGAAAACACAAAGTGATACCGGAGAACCGCTAGAACTCGCAGAACCGTACGGAACATTCCACAGGATCATCTCGCTCCAGTGTGGCGCCAGTTCATAGTTGGAAAACTCAGCTCCATCTGGGCTCTGTGTAGTAGTCTTCTCGTATTTTGAAGCTTTGCCTTCAAACTCAGTAAGCTCCCTACCTAGAAATAATTCTGTCTAGCGCTTTTCCACATTATTCATTTTTCAGAAAGGTACAGATTCATTTCAGATTCTTTCTCATGAACCAGTCATTTGAATAGCTTGACTGCATTTTGAGGCATTCAGAACACAGTGTTGGCATCACAGCCACATACAGTATGTTCATAACCTAAAGGATCCAAATTGCTGTCTATACAGCATATCGTAGCTACAGTAATATTCAGGCATAAAAATTATGGGCCAAAAATTTGATATGGTCATCATTTTCAAAAGGATAAAGTTTCATATGCACAATTAAAGGAAATCTAACATTTTTTGGACATAACGGTTGGTAGAGAGCATTACAGAGAGGACCATCACAACAACTTGAAAGAAGCTTCTTATATACTGTTGGTTGCTGGTGGAATGATCCGTCAACCACATCTTTACCTTTGCATATAGTCATTTAGCAGATGCTTTTATATAAAAAAAAAGACGTACAATGAGGAAAGCATCAATCGACTCATCATAATGAGACAGTACTTAGATCAAGTACTCCAAAAATTGAAGGTACATTACAGTAGGCAAGGAATAAGAGATTTACAGAGATAAGTGCTCACAGAAAAGATGTATTTTTAGGTGCCTTTTGTTCATTGCCAGGGATTCAACAGTCCATGTGAAATTGGGGAGATCATTCCACCAATGAGGAACATTAAATGAAAAGGTTCTGGAAAGTGATTTGGAGCCTCTCTGTGGTAGTACCATGAAGTTACCCACCTTCAGGGGGGAGTATAGGAGGAGGGTGCAAGCATTAGACCTTCTGAATTTATTACGAGCATCATCTGCTTTTCAGGGACATAAAGAGATGTGTGACTTGGGCTTGTTGAAGTCCAGATGAGTTGCAGCAGTTTGAATTATTTGGAGAGGTTTCATAGTGGATGATGGAAGACCAATTAGGAGAGCATTAAAGTAGTCCAGTCTAGAAATGACAAGAGATTGAACAAGAAGCTATGCTGACTACTCGGTCTGACCTTTCTAATGTTGTAAAGTGCAAACCTGTATGATCATGCTATTTTTGCAATGTGATCTTTGAAAATTAAATTGAAAATTAAAAGATCATGCCTACACTGTAAATTCCACTAAGTTAAGGTAACTCAAACATTTGAGGAAACCGATTGCAACAAACCATTTAAGTTCAAAAAGTAACCCTAACGAGTGCTATGAACTTGATCCATTTGAGTAAACGAAGCAATTTGAGCACAGTAAAACAAAAAAAATTAAGAAAACTTAAACCAACTCAGTACTGTAAAACTCAAATAATTAAAGCAACTCAAACCGATTGCAACAAACCATTTGAGTTAAAAACTAATCTATATGAGTACTGTGAACGTACACCATTTAAGTTGAAGTAATGAGGTATTTAATTAACCCATTACCTTTAACAATGAGTTCAAATCTCCTTTCAAATGAGTAAAATGAACTCAAAATGAAGTAAATTTTTAATTACCTACACTCAATTAATTTGATAAAGTTGACTCTTGGATTTTAAAGTGTAGATTCCTGTTTAAATTGGAAGGGATAATTGTAGATCCTGAAGTTATGACGTATAGTCTGAGTTGCAGGGAGGACAAAAAGTTGTTTTTAGCCAGATAAAGCTGTAGGTGCTGATTTTTTTTTTCTTGCAAGCCGAGATGTCCTCGTGTGAGATCCGTGCAGCCAGTGTGAGATCCATGTAGTCACTGTTGGATCATCTCTATGAAATGAGAGCTAGAGCAGTGTGTCGTCAGCATAGCAATGGATTAGAAAAGCCATGTTCTGGAATGGTGGAACCCAGCAATACGGTGTAAATGAAGAAGAGAAGGGGGCCAAGAACTGATCCCTGAGTAACCCCCGTGACCAGCTGATGTGCTTTAGATACCTCTCCACTCCAGACAACACTGAAAGACCTACCGGTAAGGTATGACTCAAACCAGCGGAGCGAGGCTCCAGTAATATCCATTGATGAGAGGGTAGATAGGAGAATCTGAGGATTTTCTGTCAAAGGCAGCAGACAGGACCAGTAGAAGTGATGATTTGGAACCAGCTTTAACAATCCACAGGGCTTTAGTGACTGACGGTAGTTCAGTCTCAATGGAATGGCCACTTTTGAAGCTCGATTGGTTAGATTCCAGCAGGTTGTTCTGTAAAAGAAATGTTGAAAACTGGTTGAAGACCATATATATCAAAGTTTTTGCTTTGAATGGGAGGATAGAAAACGGTCACACTTTATTTTGATGGTCCGTTTCTTTAATTTAAGTTACATTGCAATTAATTCTCATTAGATTATAAGTAGACTGTTAGGTTGGGGTTAGGGTTAGTGTAAGTTGACATGCACTTGCAAAATTTCTTGTAGTCAGTTAAATGTCTGTTGAAGGAGCAGTATCAACAGATATTAAGCAGACAGTCTACTAATACTCAAATGCACCATCAAAATAAAGTGTTACCGAGAAAACACCCAGCCACTGGCATTAAAGGGATAGTTAACCCAAAAATGCAAATTTACGCTACTTACTCATCCTCAAGAAGTTTCTTTCTCGTGTTGAACACAAAGGAAGACATTTTGAAGAAAGATGAAAACCCACAAACAAATAAATACATTGTAAATTGTAAATGTATAATGAAAAAATATAATTCAATTCAATTCACCTTTATTTCTATAGCAGCTTTACAATGTAGATTGTGTTAAAGCAGCATCACATAGAAGATCATAGTAAATTGAAACAGTGTCAGTCCAGTTTTCAGTGTTTAAGTTCCTTTCAGTTTAGCTCAGTTCAGTTTGGGTAATATTCACTGCTGAAAGTCCAAACACTGAAGAGCAGATCCATCAATGCGCAGCTCTACAGATCCCGAACCATGCAAGCCAGTGGCGACAGTGGCAAGGAAAAAACTTCACCAATCTATAATCTAAATGTGGGAAAATTGAGCTGGCAGAAGGAACATAGGTGGTATGTAACTAATCAAAAATAAACAAACACATGAAGAGGTCTTCCGCGTATCCTAACCATTCTACTCTGTGTAACAAACAGTAGCAAGCGGTGGCATTTGTCCATAACCTAATGTACTATACAAAAAGTAGTCCCACATGTTGCTGTGTATGTCATGTGACATTTACACCTGTATGCTTTGTCTAAGCCTTGTAAACAATGGAGATATAGTGGATGGATTGGATAATGCAAATGTTAGAGAGGGTGGAGGGAGTGTAAACACAATGAAAACAAACAGCACAATATGTGATTGGACAATGTTTTATTAAGTAAGCTGCAATATAACACAACAAGGGGGTACAAAGGTGGGCTGGAGAGTGATCTGATGGTCTCATTTATCTCAGGGGGGTTTGCCTATTGGTGATAGTGAATGATTGACAGGTGAATGGACCAATGACCTAAACCTAAGAAAGCAAAAGTAGAGAGAGATAGAGATACACAAAATGGAACAACACAAGCACGTAGCACCCATAACCATTGACATCCATAGTATGAAAAACAAATACTATAGAATCCAATGGTTACAGGTTTCCAGCTTTCTTCAGAATATCTTCTTTTGTGTCCAACAGAAGAAAGAAACTCGAAAGGCTTGGAACAAGCGAAGAGTGAATAAATAATGAGAAAATTGACATTTCTGGGTTAACTATCCTTTTAATTAAGAGACAGCCGGCAACACTGCTGTTTACTGCATCTTAGTAAAACAAACAAACAAACAAGCTCTAAGCGGTTAATTTTTAAGCCATTCATGTTGTAGTTTTGCTAATCTAAATGATGTCATAGTATTATGATCAATTGCTGTTTATTCTCTCTGTTATGATAAATTGCTTGTTGTTTTCCTCATTTGTAAGTTCCTTTGGATTAAAAGTGTATTCTAAATGAATAAATGCACAACTTCATCTATCAAATCATAATTGAATTAAACTGACAGCTTTTATATGTCAGTAAAAAGTAGACCATTTGAGTTGTGCGTAGACCACAAAATTAAGAGGAGCAGCTCCGGTCAGAGGACAATGACTTTGTCATACCGTGTTGTCTATTATGGTTCAGTTCACGTTACAGAACGTCACAAAAAAGTCCTGTCAATATATAGACATGAGTTTTAGTTCTAGATGTTGTTACTGATGAAAGGTATCTAAATGCGTGTGAACTCATGACTTCGTGATAAAAGAGTGAGAGCAATAATCTCCTACTCTGTGATTCTGGCAAAATATGTCAATTTTTTTGGGACATTGATTAGGACATATTATCAGACACACAAGTAGAAATCTTACTAGGGTTTAAGACGCATCAGTTGCATGACTATATGGGGTTAATTTAGAGTCTTAAAGATACTCATTTGCATTTTTAATTAGCACTTCTGGTATGAAGACGCTGGATGCTCTGGGGGAGATTTCCCATGCGTCACCAAAACTGACCCCAGAAAGAAGAACGACAAGATAGAGGCAGTGTAATTTTCACCTGACAAAGGCGCCTGTTAATGATGTGATGGAGAATAGGCACATTTGCATAGTGCAATTAAATGCAGTTTCCTTTTAAAACGTTGCCTAACTGCTGGAATTCTCAGCCTTTGCTTTTTATTTTTGACATTTTATTTAATTATATTTTTTGCACCATAAACTAAGGGCTTTCAGCGTTTGTATTCAATCTCACGAAGGGAGTGTGGGTAAATTTGAAATGTGCACGGGCCAGTCGGCTTTTCTCCAGAACGATTTGAATGTTTATGGCATACAGCAAGATTTAGGGCACACGAGCGCAGCTCCAGAATGCCAGAGCGGGCCTGTGCTGGACTTTATTACACTGGACTTGTGAGATCCTGCGATTTTACCTTTTAAATTAGCTGTCAAAATCACAAAGGCCGTCAGATGGCAAACAGCTATGAATTTCCTTTTTAAGCAATGTGCAGTTTATCAGAAAAGAAATTGGGCTGAATACAATGAATATATTTGCTTTCTCCATCTCAGCCTCCCAGTCTCTCTCTCTCTCTCTCTCTCTCTCTCTCTTTCTGCTCAGACTTTATCTTCTTTTTCTTTGCTCCCAAGTTTTTATGTCTCCAAAATGTTTTTTCATTGCATTTATGTGTTTTAGCTTTGCAAATATGCAACAGCTATACAGTATGTGATATGTATAGCTTGTATTATAGAAAACAAGGTCATTAGAATGCATGCTAGTCAATAGTGTTCATTCACAAGCCATTTGACTTCAACGATGTAATGTATTTGTGAGTGTAAAAGAGTAACAGCTTAAGAAATGTAAATATGATATGGTGGGGGTGGGGGATGGCAGGGTAGGGGTTTGAATGGGACTTGCTTTTAATTAGGAAACTGAAAATTGTACTACATTACAGCAAATTTTACTTCCCATTGACACACAGTTTAAGGCAAGGCAAATTTATTTATATAGCACATTTCATACACAATGGTAATTCAAAGTGCTTTACATAAAGAAGAATAAAATAAACAAGAATTAATAACAGATTAAAATGTGTTAAAACGGGTTTTAAAAGAATGAAAAAAAAAGACAATAGTGCAATCTGTGGGACGTAGCACAGTGCTCATTCGGTAAAGGCACAGCTAAACAGACGTGTTTTCAGTCTTGATTTGAATATACCTAATGTTGGAGCACATCTGATCATTTCTGGAAGCTGATTCCAGCAGTGGGAAATAGGGATGCTCATAACCGATTCACCGTTAACTATTAATTGTATCCGTTAAACGATTAAAAAAATTAAATAAATGTTTTTTTTTAATTGGCTGCATAAATGTGCAACACATATTTGTTAACTCGTGGGACCGTAACACAGTAACAAAGTCACACAGCGTGCGCACATGCAGCATGCTCACATTAAGACATAATCTTTAAAGTAATGACTTCTATTAAAAATGTTGACAGAGGTGTGTGATACAAGAATGACAGTGGAGGGTTAATTAAATTAGTATTTTCCATGGAGCGATCGATTTAATGTAGCCTGATATTTTCATTTAATGGAAGAAAAAACAAATGATGGGAATAAAACAGCATTCTTAAAAAGGATTCAGTTTGTCTTTTCGGAGGTCGGTCAATGTCATTTTCGTTCGAAAAAATGTCTACAGTAAAGCTGTATGGATCGTTTATATGCTGTATCATATGAGAAGCACTTCTCACAAAACAGATGCATTTACACACAAATAGTTGTGTATAAATGTTCATTTCTAACCTTTCTTTGAAAATTATTTGATTATAACTGCAAGTCAATGATGCGAAAAAACCTACTGTGACGTGTGCTATTACATAAAACGAATAAACAAATGCAACATATATGAACACATACAGACCCTTACAGTCTCTGATATGTTACCAATTACAGAAAAACTACACACAGGATACATTTAGTCCTTTTTCAGATTCAAAAACAACACGCAACATATAGCCCAGTCAGTGCAAACCTCTCATCTGTATCTTTAAACTTTGCCAGCACATGTAACCTCTGTTAGAAAGTAATTCCATCATTCCGAGTTCATAATAGTCCAAAAGGTGATGATGATAATAGTTAAACATGGCAGTTTGTTGAAAAAAATTATTTGCTCCTTTGTTTTTTCCGGCTTCTCTGTTTTTTTTCGCCCGTCAGTCTCACGTTTGTTCGTTTCTGACAGGATCGGATGTCAGAAGCGATTTAATAATCACACGCACGTTATTATCATCAGCTCAAATATAGAAGCGAGAAAGCAAAACCGCTCGTGTTTTAGACAGGCTTGTAAAAAAACTACTGGGCACAGTGTAGAATCTGCTCTTCTTTTTGGTTTTGCGGCTATTCATCAAGACGACAAGGTTTGTTTGAGCTTGGGTCGACCATGGCTCATTATTATATGTATATATTATTATGGTGTAATGTCTCGGCTGTGCATTTAAAACATGGCGGTTCCTTTGTTTTCATTCTTGTCTTGTTGCACAAGTGAGTGACGTATCTCTGTAAACCAATAACGTTCAGCTGCGCTTCTAGCTCCGCCTTTTGGTACCCTTTTGCCGTGCTAGGTACCCTTTTGCAAAGGGTACTCAAAAAGTGGTACATAAAAGCGTACTGAACCGTACCACTCAGTGAAAACGGGCCATAAGTAAAAAAATCTTTAGGGCAGGACTATTTATTTTATTCTTATTAGTTAGTTTATTCTGTTTTTCTATGCTGTTGTAAGATGCTCTGTTGTTATGTTCTGTTGCTAATATGTTCGCGTGTTAAAGTAAATCAGTATTTAAAAATGCAATATTTAATGTGTCAGACACAAAATAGACACGTCAGTTTTTTTTTTTATTAAATAATCATTTAATATTAGTCTGACCAGTTAACTGTTAATATTCGGTAAACGAGCAGTGGTTGTCGTTTGACAAAATTAACTGAAATGAGCATCCCTATAGTGGGGTCCATAGTAGCTTAAGGCCAATTCTCCTTGCTTTGAATGAACTCTTTGTAATTTCAAATTTACTTGATCCTAATGATCTGAGGCTTTAGTTGTGTTTCTTATACCTCTGCCAATAGTGAAGCCTTAATTTTTAAAAGTGAGAGCACCCTGGCGGAATATGGTTGACCTCAGTGTCTACTCATACTAAGTACGTGATTTAAAACATGTTGATTAAAATAGGAATGGATATTGTGGCATTATTGGTTTTTGGCTAAAAGAGAAAATGGTCAGCATAGTCCGACCCCCCCCAAACCCCAACACCCAACACCCCCCCACCCCCCCCCCCACCCCCCGCGCAAAAGTTATCTGTTGAGCATTATTTGATATGCTATTGACGGCATCAGACTGAAAATATGTGGGCTAGAGAAAGCAATTTATAAATGAGAAGAAACACTGTGAAGACAATCACATTTGTATTTAGGAGGTTGAACATGCAGGATGAATCATTCTCAATCAGAGCAGAAACAGATTGTAAGAGCATATGTTTGGACCGATTTTGAAGGTAGAATGCGGCATTGCTTTGAACTATTTTGCGAGGCTTAGGCTGTGCATTTGATTGAAACTTGCAGGCTACTTTGCTCGGAGGTTTAATTTCTCAGCAACCGCAATTTAGATTCACAACAAGAATAGGCTCAGGCCTTTTTTGATTATGCTTTATTATGGCTAAAATTGCATATTTCCCCATTTTTTTCCTTGATCTTTGTGTATTTAATGAGATGATGATATCATAGTGGTGGTGCAGATTTAGATTACCATCATGTTGCTTCAGCCAAATAATATTTGGAGGGGGTTGGAGGCAATAAGAGAAACAATTAGTTTAATGTAATGGAAAACAGGAGCACGCACTCAGACACAAATAAAAATAATGAGATATCCGAGTATCTGTTTTGCGGTGAATCTGAAATCTCGAAACTAGTTTTAACTAACTAAATATGGCACTTGGTGTGAAAGTGTTAACAGTTGGATATCAGTCCTGAGTGAGAGTTTGAGAATGCTAAACGTAACCTGTAGGTCATGGCAATGATGGAAGTTGTTTTGATGCATTCTGTGGAGCAAAGAAACACAATCATAAGGGTCAGTTTTGTGTAAGTTACCGCGACTCCGTCTATTGCTATATATTTACTTAGTTTGATTGAGCGTTTATATCAGAGAAAGGGGCGTATGATTGGAGTGAGTCACAGCGTTCAAAGGCCAACAGAGGCTGTTGTGTGTGGGCTTGTCTGCATGTTTATCCTTATGTACTGTATTTATGCATGTCTGTCTGTCTGTTTTTCCACTGAAGCCTAATTTCTCATTCTCATGCCTTTATTTATTTATTTTTGTTTTCTTTTGCAGGACCCTCCAAGATCCAGAAGTCATAAGAGGTGAGTGTGACTGAATGTAATATCTGTCAGCAGTCGAGATGCGTTTATTTGCTGAGATCAGTTTTAGCCAAAGACCGCAGCTCTTGAGCATTCAGTCATCTGGTGGCTTCTGTCAAATTCCAAGAAAGTGTCCCGGCTTGAAAATTTGCTTTAGCAAAATAGCCAAGAAAAAAGCGTCTCGTCAGAAGAAAGATTTAAAGCCTGCGAAAGGACAGGCCGGCTTAACTGGACTCATTTTCAGAGCCATTGTAAGACTGCCAGGAGCTTTGGTCCTCTCAGTTGGCAGCGCAGTCAGGCCTGAATTAGTTTCCACTTGAAGGATACAAGTGGACTGTTTGTATCAAGCTGAGCGGACAAATTTAAAAGGAAAGTTAAAGGAAGTGAAAAGTTTGAGCCTATAGTTTGTCCCCCGATTCCTCACCCCAAAGCAAACAGTGCGCGAGCCTGACAAAGAAACATCCAGAGTGACTCTGTGTCACCTCTCACGTAAACATTTCCTGCTTCCACAATGGCTGTTTTTCTTAAACGCTTCAAAACGTCACATAAATTTGACACCGTTTGCAGCAATTGAGATGAGATCGATGATCCAATTGTATTTTGAAGGTATTCGTTAGAAAGATTGTTATAAAGCTATTCAGCAAGCATGTGCTGAAGTACACAAAAAATCCAGGTTGCCTTAAATTTTTAAGCTGAATCAAATGAACCAATAAGTCAATTGAACTTATGTTAAACTGACTTAAAACAGCATGCACAACTTATAGAATGACGTCAGAACATGAATAACCCATTTTATTAAGTTACAATGACCTAAAAACATGCTGTCAGAACAAACATTCTTATATTCTTTTACAGTGTGTGCAGTACATGAGATTTGGAAGTACATCTGTTACATGTGCACATGGCAGAGTGGTTTTTATTTCATTTATGTTGCTGGAATCCTCATGCTGTGCTTTTCCAACTTTGGTTTAAATGTGTCATGAAATATTGTTAAATGGTGTGGCTTACTGAGAGAGTAAACACCTGCAATTTGAACAGCAAAAATTTATCATTTAAAAATGATAATCATACACTTTGATGTTTTTTATTAACTTGAACAAGTGTGAAATGTACCCTCTAGAGCAGGGATGCCCTAACTCAGTCCTGGAGGGCTGCTGTCCTGCATA
Source organism: Danio aesculapii (assembly GCF_903798145.1). Lineage (NCBI taxonomy): Eukaryota > Metazoa > Chordata > Actinopteri > Cypriniformes > Danionidae > Danio > Danio aesculapii. Next base: position 37,826,753 of record NC_079438.1, read on the forward strand.
GTTTAGCTCCAACTTGCCTCAACACACCTGCCTGGAAATTTCTACTATACTTACACTTTCAGAAATAAAGGTACAAGGGCTGTCACTGGGGCAGAACCTTTTCAAAAGGTACATATTTTTACCTGAAGGGTCCATAATGGTACCTCAAAGGTACTTTTTAGTTACATTTGGGTACTAATATGCACCTTTTAGGTACCACTGTGGACTATTTGGGTACAAATATGCAATATCTTTTAAAAAGGTACTGCTCCAGTGACAGCTCCTGTACCTTTATTTCTAAGAGAGAGTAGAAAGAGCTTGATTAGCTATTCAGGTGTGTTTTTAATTAGGGTTGGAACTAAAATTTGTAGAACACCGGCCCTCCAGGAGCGAGTTTGGGCACCCATAACCTAGAAGATATTAACAATGACATGGCAGTATGACAGGGGGCAGCCCAACATGCGCTGGAAACGAATCTGGCTTATCGCCGGCAATGCGAACCAGACTCCTACTCTGTTCATACAGGGACGAGACGGCCCTCAACAGATCGCCTCTGACCCCATACTCCCAGATGGAATTGAAAGGCGCAGCCTTGGCCTGAAAGGGGGTTCGGTTCGGGGATCACATGATTTCATCTCTGTTATTCGCAGACGATGTTGTTCTGTTGGCTTCATGGAACATGGACCTTGGGCATGCACTGGGGCGGTTTGCTGCCAAGTGTGACGCGGCTGGGATGAGAATCAGCACCTCCAAGTCCGAGGCCTTGGTGCTCCACCGGAAAAAGGTGGTTTGCCATGCCTAGGTTGGAGGAAAGTCCTTACCCCAGGTGGAGGAGTTTAAGTATCTCAGGGTTTTGTTCACGAGTGAGGGAAGGATGGAACGTGAGATTGACAGGTGGATTGGTGCAGCGGCAGCAGAAATGCGGTCGATGTACCGGTCCTTTGTGGTGAAGAAGGAGCTGAGCCGAAGGAAAAGCTCTCGATTTACCGGTCAATCTATGTTCCTACTCTCACCTATAGTCATGAGCTTTGGGTCATGACCGAAAGGACAAGATCTCGGATACAAGCGACCGAAATGAGATTCCTTGGAAGGGTGGCAGGGCGCACTCTTATGGATAGGGTGAGGAGCTTGGAGTAGAGCCGCTGCTCATCCACATCGAGAGAAGTCAGCTGAGGTGGCTCGGGCATATGCATCTGAAATGGTATGGGGTGTTGAAATCATTAGGGGTATAACGGATGATGGCTGATCTGTGATTCATATGGATCACAACCAACGATTCGCAACAGTGACCCCAGTGATTCACAATCCAAGTGACCCCATGGATTGATGCATTTTTTTCAAAACTTGTAGATTAATTCAAAATTTGTAACAATCACAGAGAGATCGCCTCTTGCGTCATTGAAATTACATGTATGAAAGCATTAAGGCTGTCCTGTAAAATATAATAATGACGGAAGAAGTTGTGGTGGGTTATTCGGGATGTGGTGGGTTTCTTAGGTTATTAAAGGTTTCTGTCACTACGTGTTAAGCCTGCACTGATGCATTCAGTGTAAGCTGCACGATTAATCATTAAAAGATCAGAATCTCAACACCCACGCAACATAAGTTATAAATGATGCTGAATTGCATATGTTTATTAATCCTTAGAAACGGTGTTCAAATCTGTGTTTAAAAAACAAAAATCAAGAGAGGTTTAGTCTTTAGTCTGTTGAGTTAGTTATGGGTTACAGTTTATAATTTAGATAAAAGCACTGATGTTTTTGGTAAAGGTTAAAATCACCATCATATGGATTTATCAATGCTCAAAAATGAAATTTGTAGGCAGCAATTACATTATTTAACCAAAAGGTGGCGACAATTAGCCATGAATATTAGCCACTGAATAATTCTTCAAAAATGACACATCCAGCAATGAAACGAAGTTTTATGAGCGAATAACTGAATCATTTATTGAAATTGAGACAAAAAATAAAAAACATGGGTTGTACAAATTATAATGTTCGATTTCTACATTCAGCATCATCAGCTACAGTAGTAGTAGTAACAGTGAGTTTTTCACGGTTCTGAATATTTTACAATTTATTTTTATTCAGCTGATTATTTCTTAATTTTATTCGTAATAAAATCCCAGGTTCTAAGTTCTGTTTATTGAAACCAAAGGTTTCTTGCAGTACTGTTACTGTAATAAACGGAAAGCAAATTACATTTGTCTTCTCTTTTTGGCTGGTCCGAAAAATGGTCCGATCCATGACTAAAACACCATAGCGAGATCCGAACCGTGAGATTTGTGATCCATTACACCACTAGAACATATATACTTTTTAAAAGAATTTTGTATATAATGTGAACCTAGCTTGAATGTTTTGTGCACCTCTAACATTAGCCGTGTTGTCATTATCATGGGAGTAACCAGCACTTTTGCAGCCATTAACAAATCCTCCCCATGATCTCATGTCAGTGCACCTTCGGATGTCAGCGGATGTACTGCTGTAGGTCATGCAGGCACTTTCTGCATCCTCTTTCATGAGTATTTTGCATTCAGAGATCCTATTTTTGTTGTATGCTGTCTGTTCTTGGCCATCCACAAGATGGGTAAGACATGGTATTTGGGATGCAGCCTTGTACATTTTGTACAGAAATGCAGCAATGCATTGTGGGTCTGGGGCCACGCAGACAAAAGCCCATCTGAAGCACAGTCTGGCCATTTGATTAGTTGCCCGTCGTTCTGCCCCAGTAGCCACACTCGAACACCCAGGGCTCTTCCGCAGCCGGTGCGACAGGTGGACGGCAGAACGGGCAGCTGAGATTGCTACCGATGCACCCACAATGCATCGGAACAAAAGGAGAAGCTAGTGGTTCCATGAAATTCCAGCTGCATTGCCATATTCAGTGCTTCAGAGACAAGTGAAATGTTTATTTCTGTACCACGGTTAGTTGAGTTGTAAGGAAGAATTGATCGTTGAGCAACGGACACAGTTGTGTAGAATTGTTTTGAGAAGGAGTTAAACGTTCAGCCAGATAGTATGGCCAGCATATTTGGAGATAGCTCCTGCCCTTCTCTCTCTTTATGCATTACACGCACACAAACACACACACCCCCACCCCTGCTGGGTTTCCAGGAGCAGATCATTACCTCTGCCTCCTCCCGTTTCCTCTCCACAGGGGACTAATGCAGCAGAGTGGCTGTTACATTCCCAGGACATGAACATTCAGATTGGACATCTGCTCCGTTCTCCCAGTCTATCAGATTGAGACTACACTACACTGATAGAGGCCGAGCGAAATACATCACACACACCTTATCCGGACGCATTACTAGAGCGCTTTCCTTCAGGGCTTACTTGATTGTTATTTCTGTGTTGTTTGTGTTGAAAAGGTGCTGTGCCATGTTTGAAAGAGGCCAATTTTGAGTTGTGGAAGTACAGTTTTAGATTTTGAGAAGAAAAGAAGTTGTGGCCGCTATGCTAGGCTGTTGCAAGGGTATCGGTGGTTAGGCAGTTTGCTAGAAACGAAAGTGTGTTAAGTGTGAAAAGTATAAGTAGGCATGCAATTGTTGGAATCCTTATGAAATGTTTAAGAAATGCAGCACCTGTCTCAATGAAGTAGCTACGGAGTAGTGTTTTTAGCGGTTGGATGAAAAGTTGAATCCTAATAACAAGTGATAATATTACTAACACTGACATGACCTGGCAGCTAGCTCTGCAACTCTCACAGCTGAAGATAAGCAGGGTTGCGCCCGGTCAGTACCTGGATGGGAAAGCTACAGTAGGCTGCTGCCAGAAGTGGTGTTAGTAAGGCCAGCAGTGGGCACTCAACCTGCGGTCTGTGTGGGTCCTAACGCCCCAGTATAGTGAAGGGGGCTCTATACTGTCAATGAGCAGCATCATCTTTCGGATGAGAGGAAAAAGTGAGGTCCTTAATATATGTGGTCATTAAAAATCCCAGGATGTCCTTCGAAAAAGAGTAGGGGTTTAACCCCAGTATCCTGGCCAAATTTGGGTTCATGGACTCCTAATCACCCCCATATCATTAATGGCTTCATTGCTCTGTTTCATTGCTCTGTGGTGTGCGGTCTGGCGCAATATGGCTGCCGACGAGGAGATTCCCCCAAATGTGTAAGAGCTTTGAGTGTCCAGAAAAGTGCTCTATAAATGTGGGTAATTATTATTATTGTTATTATTATTATTATTATTATGTGACAAAACAGTTTAGGTCCATAAACATTGGGCTGGTTTGATTTCTTGCAGGCTTAATTCAGTAAGGTTGAGCTGAAAATGCTCATTAGATAAACCATTTATTGTAGCTCTTCATTAACTGGAGGATTAGACGTGCATTGTGTGCGTGTGTGTGTGTGAAATGAGAGATGCTCTGAGAATAGGCAGGACAACAATCTTAGATGACAAATTTGTATTGAATGCTGCAAACAGAGCTTCAGAGTCCCCATAAGCCTGGCGTTAGGGTCAGGTGACTGAACTTAGTTCCCCTCAGAGGAGGACATTTTATTATTTTTTTTTTTTTGCATTTACTATTTAAAGCAGTACATTACACCATACACCATGACATTAAAAGAAAAAGAAAAACATAAACGTAAAATACATATTGTTCCAGACTTTCTAAGTTGACAGTGAGAAAAGAGAGTGTACCATATTTGTTCAGTCCATATGTTATCATTTAACATGAGAGGGTTGACAACATCTAAAAGAAGGAATATACGAAAGAGGTGCATCTTAATAAAACACCAAACAAGCAAAAAAAAAAAAAAAAAAAACACAGGTCATATCAACTTGAATCATAGAACCCTCCCGATATATCAAAGTTAACAGCGAGGGAATACATTGTGCAATATTATTATGACATGAAGGGCTTGGTAACATTTAAAGAGTACAAAATAGAAATAATGTTGAATAAAAATAAATAAAATAAAATACATTTATTCCAAAGGTCAGGGAGTTCTTCAAAGTATTCAATAAAGGGGCATTACATGTCTAGGAGCTTGCGTTTGGAGAATCGAATTATGTACTGCATTTAATCTTTTCCTAATGAATGTAAGACAGCGGGACATTTTTACGCTTGGTGTTGCATTTGCCACTTTCAGACATGATTTGATAGTCATTTTCGAGTTTTTGTTTATATTTGCTGTGAAATGTAAGTGTTTGAAACGTAAAATAGCAGGTTGTCATGAGTAGGGTCATTTTGTCTTTTAAGTTGAGAGCAGCCACAAGTGTTTGCTGTGGATGTAAATGTGTTGACTTAAAACAAAAACATGAAAGTGCATTTGCAGCACATGTACTGTAGCTTCTGTATTGCTATTCCAAATGAAACCGAATATGTAGGTGGAGATAACGTTGCATATGAGAGAGAGAGAGAAAGGGAGAGAGAAGGGGAGAGAATGTGTGCGTACGCTTGTTTATGTGCTTTACAACGACACAAAATCATATAGTGACATGGTTATGAACTAGGTTTACGGGGTAGGGTGGTTTACATGGACATGCTCTGTGTCCTTATAACTAAAAGCATTTTCAATTACAATTAATCGGGTGTTTGATATTGAGTTCGTTTACATGGACACCAATAATCCGATTGTAATAGGATTAAGACAATACTCTGATTAAGAGTCTACCTTGTAAACAGCAGTTTTGATTAATTTAATCAGACTAAAGTCTAATGGAACTAAACAGAAATGGAATTAAGACATGTGGAGTATGCCGATTTTAGTGGCATTATTGAAGTATTGAAGTACTGATTATTGCAGTACAGACATGTAAACACCACAATCAAACTATTACTGTCGTGTAGGATTTTTATTTTTATTTTATTTTTTATTCATGACAGTTTATGGCAAAAAAGATAAAAACAAAATTATGTTTTAAAAAGTATAGATAGTATCAACTTAAGCACATACAATGAGAAAAAACTGGGGCTGGGGTGGAATTGCAGCAGGATCTATACGCTGAAAGTGCTTCGAGAGCTTTAGATTTGTCCAGTGTACACGGTGCACAATTTTGCACTGCAGAAGTCCATGTCTTGCACAGACAGAGGACTTGTGAATTCTGTATAAGACTGATTTCCAATCCTCCCAGATCGTCTTCCCACACAGATTTTATTTGGGAATGGGATGTATCAGTTGGTGCCATAATTTATAGTAGAGTGATAATATAATCCCTTTCCAAATTGTGGGTCTCTTCAGTAAATGATCAAATGAAGAGCTAGGAGGCGATGCCGGAAAATAAGGGGGAACATTATACGCACAAAATGGCGAATTTGGAGATAACGGAAAAGGTTGTTATTTGGAATATGAAACTTTTCTCACATACCTGCTGAAATGAAGAGAACATTCCTTCATGGTATAAGTTTTTTATTTCCTTAATACCTAGAGTATGCCAAGACGCAAATGATGTTTCAATCATTGTTGTATTAAAAACCGGATTAGAATGAATGCGGGATTTTGGAGATATGGTTTGCCAACAAAAATGACGTCTAATTTGTTTCCAAATTTTAAGTGTGGATCTTACCAGCAATTTTTTTTTTGTAAATTTGTCCTAAGGGAAGGAAAGAGGAGCATAAACTAAGGCTGCTAGGGAAGAGGGCAAGCATGAGGTAGACTCGATGGCTATCCATGATAAAGCATCAGCCCCAGGATCTTCGTAAAGCCAGTGAAGCATAGGACGAATATTTGAAGCCCAGTAGTAACATCTAAAACTAGGTAAAGACATTTCACCCATAGACTAAGGATGTTGCAAAAGATTTTTACGCAATCTAGCAGGTTTACCATTTCATATAAATGAAGTTAGAGCACTGTCCAACCTACAAAAAAGGAATTAGGGATAAACACTGGGATACATTGAAATAAATAGATGAACTTACTGTAGGTAGAACATTGATTTTAATAGAGTTTATTGGACCTGCGACTGATAATGGAAGAGAGGCGCAACGCTTTGGATCTTGTTCAACTCGCTCCAGTAGGGAGATAAAGTTTTTTTTAGCAAAAAGCTTAAAATAAGCATTCGATAAACGCATGCCGAGGTATATGAGTGAATTTGATATCTTGAATGGGAAAGATGTAAAGGAAAACTCACAGGCAGCATTGTTGATGGGAAATATTTCACTTTTCTGCAAATTCAGTTCATAGCCAGATAGCCTGCCCAAACATATCACACTTTTTAAGAATATGAGGTAAGGATTTAGATGGATCAGAAACGTATAGCAGCAATCGTCTGCATATAGAGATACTTTATGCTCTCGCCCTCCTCTTATTATACCTGCTATATTTGTGTTTTGACGCACAGCAGTGGCCAAGGCTCTATTGCACTGCAAATAAAGAGGCGAGAGAGGGCAGCCATGCCTTGTGGCCTCGATGAATCTAAAAATATGCAGAAGAAATGTTATAGGGCTTTGTACAATAACCTGACCCAAGATATAAAATTTGCTCCAAAGCCAAAACTCTTTAGAGCATAAATGAAATAATCCCACTTCACTCTATCAAAAGCCTTCTCTGCATCAAGTGAAATCAAGACGTCAGGTACAGATGAAGACGTAGGGTGATAAATGACATGAAATAATCATTTTTAACAAAGCCAGTTTGGTCCGAGGAAATTATTTTGGGAAGAAGAGTTTCTTATCGTAGAGCAAGAATTTTGGCTAAAATTTTGACATCAGCATTTAAAAGTGATAATGGTCGATATGAACTGCACAACTGAGGATCTTTGTTCAAAATGAAATGTCCTTTGTTCAAAATGAAAGAAGTTAAAGCTTCTCGCAAAGTCTGAGGAAGACAAGTTAGATAAAATGATTGGTTGTACATATTTAGTAAGAGGAGCTAGTTGTCCAGAAAATGATTTTTTTTGTCCTAAAAATTCAGCTGGCAGGCCATCTGGCCCAGAACTTAGACCACTTTTTGTTTTTTTTTACCTCATCTAAAGAGATATGGCTGTCCAGAAATCTCATATCTTCAGAACTAATGCGAGGGACTGAAAGATCTTGAAAAAAAAATGATGAAAGTCCACCCGATTAGAGGTTTGTTCAGAAGAATACAATGACCGATAAAATTCCAAAATTGCGTCATTGATTTCACAGTGATCTGACAGTAGGGTATCATTTGCTTTAATAGTAGAGATTATATAGGAGGCAGAGGACTGTCGAAGCTGGTGAGCTAAAAGCCTATGTGCCTTCTCTCCATTTTCATAATAAGCATGCCTTGATTTTATTAGCATCTCCTCTGTTGTAAGAGTAGAAAGTGTGTCAAAATCAGCTTTGAGAGGAGATATTCTTGAAGTATGTTGGAAAAGGGCTATATACAAATTAATTTTCTAACTGGGAGATTTGATCCGTCAGATCTGCAATAGATTTTTTTTTATATTTGTTCCTTTCAAATGACACATAAGATATAATTTGACCTGTAACGTAGCCTTTATATGTTTCTCAAAGAGTGCTAAGTGTAATGTCTGGGGAAGCATTAACATGGACAAAAAAAGTGTATTTGGGAGGAAATAATGCGGACAAAATCTTCAGTGGTTAACAGACGAACATTTAGCCTCCAAAGTGGACGCTGAACATTTGTACACTCAAATTTAAGTCCTAAAGTGAGAGGGGAATGATCCGAGATGACTATTGCATTGTAAGTGCAATGCTGAACACGTGGTAAAAGTTTGTTGTCAGTTAAAAAGTAATCAATCCGAGAAGAAAAACTCTGATTGAGCATAAGAGAAGAAGGAATAACCACGTGTAAGTGGATTGAAGAATCGCCAGACATCTGTAACGGCATATTCATTAAGAAAAGAATTTCAAATTTTTGATGACTTTGAGAGAGCTGTCCCCTTAAAGACGCTCTGTCAAGTTGAGGATTCAAATCTCCCCCAATAATCAGATATCTTGAATGTAATTTGGTAAAACAATGATCATCATCAAAGTTTGGTTGCTCTACTGGTAAACAAGGAATGGAAAGATTGCGAGACCCATTTTCTACGTAACTTGGTGTGATCAGAAACATTGAGATGTGTTTCCTGTAAGAAGACTATTTGAGCTTGTAAATTATCCGAACGATTGATCACTTTGTTAAGCTTAGTGCGACGACCAAGTCCTTTCAGATTCCAGCTTACAAAATGTATGATTTGACTTATTGATATAATTTTAGAAAAATGACTGAAGTTATATAGAGGTATTTGAAAACTTAGCAGACAGAATGGATTGTGTAAAATACAAGTAGCCACAAAAAGAAAAAAAACAGAATAAAATCAAACTGATTGATACACAAATTGATATCCCCCACCCACTTCAACACCTCCCCTAACCAGGTGTATGCAAAACCCCATAAGACAAAAACACGGAAGATGAACTTGTCGTCTAGGATGCGCCAGTGAAAAGAAACTCAGACAAGCGTGTCATCGGGTGGGGAAAAAAAAATGAGCACGCAGACCACAATGTGCAGTATGTGTCCAGATAGCGCTTAAAATGATGGCAACATCAAAAGATTTTAAAATGTAGCTGTTAGGCTAATAAACCGTCAGATACAGAGTTGTCAGACTGATTTTCAGAGAATGAAATAATAATAGAACCACAATGGGACTGGTCCAAGTAAAATGCAATCAATCAATGCAAAGAACCTTGCGAGAAAATCCGGAATGGGCAATGACCTGAAAAGGTAGCAGACGAATGACTTTCAGTTATTCAGGCATAACACTGGTCTTGCGTCAGACTTAAGGGTGTTTTTCACATATTCCATCGCTTTGTGGGGATCCATTAATAGCTGCTCTGTATTCCCCGGCAAGGTAATTGGAAACCTGGCGAGATGACGAAAGCCGTATCGAGCCCCTTCAACGTTTCGTTCGAATTTGCGCAGTTCTCCGAAAGCCACTCTTTTCTTGGCCTCGTTAGCCGTGTCATCAGCGAAGAGAAAGACGGCTTTCCCTTGTGTGTCAGCCTTCCTTCTTGACGCGCCGTTCGGAGAATCTGTTGACGAATATGGAAAAAGTAGACTCTAATGTTGAAGGGCTTGGGTGGTTGACCGGGTTTGGGCTTTGGCTGAAGTGACCTATGAGCTCGATCAAGCAGCGGCTTCTCCTCCATGTACAACAGGTCGCAGAGAAAGTTTGAGACGAACTCCGTTGGACGGTTGCCTTCTTCTCCCTCGCTAATTCCGATGAGTGTGATGTTATTCCTCCTCGATCTGCTTTCAAGATCTTCACACTTTAAAGACAGAGCCGTAACCTCAGTCTGGAGTTTAGGCACGGTAGTTTGAAGGTACGTTAGAGAGTTTCTCGTTGCTGTCGGCGAATCCTCGACAGCTCTCAGCCGCTCCTCCTGCGAGCTAAGCGATTGTTGAATTGTGGCAACAGCTGAAGTCAACTCTCAGACCGCTGATCGCACTTTCAATTTGAATACAAATGTCATTTTTCATAGACTGCAGCGTTTAAGCATTTCAGCTGAAAGGGATTCTCCCTCGTGAGTCAGCCGAGCTAACGTTGGCTGTATTAGCCCGCGTCTCTTTGCCACCTTGTTTGTAGCCCGGAGCAGCCATTCTACACACGATGTCCACAAATTTAGTGTCCACTTAAATGAAACGCCACCTGTGAGGAGCTCACTATAAACGCGTCTGCATTGTGTTCCCGCGCCACACAGCACTTTTGACAGTATTCTCTGAACCTATTGAGTCAGTGAAGGACCACAGACACCTGCATCGCAAGGTTTTTTTTTCCCATATGGTGTGCGGTATGAAATTCCATTAAAACAACACTCTTCCAGCAGTTCCAATATTTGGTTTGTCACGGGGCATGCATGAAATGTTCCTGAATGAAATTGAAAGTGCCAAACTGCAGTTAAAGTGGACAAATTAAAGATGAAAAACCCAAAATGAAACGAAACTCTGAAGGAAACTTGAATAGCGTGGTGACGCAATGACGTTAATGGAATTATGTGCTATAACGTGTAAAACAAGATCATGAAAGCAACATTCAAAAAACAACTGATGTAAAAACCTTAATCATATCATTGTCTTATTCAGATTAAGGCAAATAATTCAATTAGCCTACTGATGTCCATGTAGATGTGGTCAATGAAATATTACCACAGGTCTCCTTTGAGAGTGGGGTTTAGATTAGGGTTATGTAATAAGTTTTACATGAAAAAAAAAAAAAAAAACAATATGCTTGGGCAGAGTTATAAATCTTCTTATATTTCCTGTGTGTGCGAGCGAGCGAGTGAAAAGGAGTGTAAAAAGAAGTGTAAAGAGAGGTTGTTAAGAATGATTATTTAGGGTGAGCAGCTGCACAGCAGTATCCCGGTGGAGAATCCTGCGTGGAGCAGCTCTGTTGTCCTGGCTAATGAAAGCACATTGCTGTAATGCTTTGTACTGTGCCATAAAAGGCTTTTCATACTCTGATAATGTCAGAGTTCAGTTGTCTTATTTCCGCTGGTGTGAAATAAATGATGCACTTTCCAAGCCATTAAGATGGAGAAAGGTTGAAGTGTCATTTTAAGGGCTGAAAAAAGAACGTGTGAAAAGATGTTTTAGTAAGGTGTGTTTTATAAGCAGACCGCTGAATGGAAAGCTGTGCACTTAATGATTTATTTTTGTAGTTGTTGATGTTTTTTGCTGTCGTTTCATTTGGCTTTTTTCAGAAGCACCTCCATTAGCGGCGTACCGACAGCGAGTCCCAAGTAGCCATTAGTAATTTAGCATGAGCCCTTATAGTTGATGTGGAATACTTGAAATGTGGACATGTTGAAGGCTAAAAGTGAGTATGTTTGATGTGTTTTTTTTTTTTTTGCAATAAGAAATTTTTTTTTTTGTTTTGTGCCCAGTGATGAAGAGGGAAGCAGACATCGTCATCGACACGGTCGGGACAGCAGTGGCGGTGCACCCACAGGCCTGGAGAGGAGGGTGGAGGAGCTGGAGAGGGTGAGTTGAGTTCACGATCCACTTTTCCCACATATGTCCTCCTACTAGGCCAGTTTGTATTTGGTAGTGTATACACATACACACACACACACACACACACACTGACTTGATGGCCATTGCTTTTGACCTTAGGGAAAAGGTGATGATTTAAGTTAGTTTCAGTAATGGCTTTGTGCTATCTTTTGGCTCATCCCAAATCAGCGGTGCAGTTTAAAAGTGCCGTAAGTTGTGTCAGCACATTCCTGACCTTTCCGTGGAACACACGTCTGTCTGCAGTGTTTTTCTGAAATGTCAAGAGAGCAAAGTGTGCATAGGTGATGCTGAAATGTAGAAAGAAAAAATAAAATTGTTTTGTATTTATATGAAATATACTGTGTATATATATATATATATATATATATATATACATATTGTAGAAGCTGTTTGCAGCATATAGGATGGGCCCAAAGTTTTGTAAGAGTAAAATGTGTAGCCCTGTACATGTAGTGTTTGTGTGCTGAGCAAGCCTGCATGTATTTTGTGTAATGATACAGGATACAAAAGTGAAGATGAATTGTGTGCTACTTACTGTACTGCATTACTTATTGGTGAGTGAATTGTTAATAAATATATGATGAATAATAATAATAATAACAGTCATCATCATGAAGGAATGTCATCATTATTGAAGAAGAAGAAAGGAAGAAATGATTGTTTTGAATGGCGAATGAGCATATTTATTTGAATGATTTGTGAATGAATGGTGAGTGAAGTAATGATGAAAAAATCGAATCAAATATTATTTATTTGAAGTAGGGCTGGGTCGATAAACAATATTATATGGAATCTCGATAAAATGTAGGTTGATAACAGTGATAAGCTCTGGATTTTTGACAGTATATTGATCTAAAAGCAAATCACCAAGCAGAAATGTGCAACAATGGGAATCTAGAAGTGTGTTGATATTAGAGATGCAGCAATTTTTTGGCTGCAAAATGGGCCACTGAAAATAGGATATGCTATTTAATAGACCCTGTCATTTTTGTGGCTTTAGTCATTGGGATACTCTTTTAAATGTGGAAGCATTAGTGTGTGTGTGTGTGTGTGTGTGTGTGTGTGTGTGTGTGTGTGTATGTATGTATGTATGTATGTATGTATTTATATGTATTTATGTATATATATATATAATAGACAAAAGGCAAAACACAACAGACAACACAAGCTTACAATTAATCAACTATTTCAAATTAGGGCTGGGCAATATGGCAAAAATGAAATCTTCATAATTATTTTCCATATTGAACAATAATGATACATATATACATATATTATGGAAGTGAATGGTTCCAGGTTTCTATCATTTTTGTGAAGAACATGTTTTGTGTTTGAGTCAGTGATGAGTGAATTATTGGTTTTTGGACCGAAGAATCTCTTGTAACATTTTCAGCCAACAAGACATGTGGCAAATGTTCTGAAATGTAAGACAGAGGCAGTTATTTGGAAAAGGTAAAAAGCAGAAGGAGAATTGAACAGCAGAATTGTTTGGATTTCCAAAATTATAGTATCATGAAATGAACATGAGTGGGATTCTGTTTTTTTTTTAATCTTTTTTGCTATGAATAAGTTTGGATTTGGCCCCAGTTTTGTCAAATGTATCCAATCGTTATAGTGTTCTCGGGTTGCTTCTGTGATTACTAATAGATGGAGGTCCAAAACTTTTCCTTTCTCAAGGTGCACTTGGCAGCGGTGGCCACTAAGTCCCCTTTTATTTGCAATGGCAATAGAGGCACCGTTTATAACGTTGTCAGGCAGGTGGTTGAACATAAGCTCTCATTGTATGCTGGTGACGTGCTGCTCTACATCTCAGATCCTTTGTCATTCTCCAAGTTTTGGATAATTTTGGAGCTTTCCGGGGTTACAGGTAAAATATTTCCAAAAGTGAATGTATGCCTATTAATACAGTTGCTGGGCAAACTGCGTGTGTTTTCCTTTCACATAACAAGATCTGAGTTGAAGTATTTGAGTATTATCATCATCATCATCATTGTCCTTACACCAAAGTTGAAAGGATTTGATGAAAAAAATGTAACCCCCTCTTATTGAGTGAAGTTAAATGTGATCTTCAAAAATGGAGGATCCTCTACCTGTACCTGGCAGGCAGGGTGAACTGTGTTAAAATGATTGTTCTATGCATTTCAGTATCTCCCTATGTATCTCCCTAAGCCTTTTTCAACACATTAGACAAAGTAATGTGTAGATTTGTGTGGGATGTAAAGTGTTTTTGTGTTATGATATTAATGGATGGCTAATGTTTAACAAATTGATTTGATGAGTGACAACTGGTGCGAAACAGATTGTAGCTCATCCACGGCAACGTCTTTACTAGCGCAGGTGACATGTAGTTTACCTTTTAAAAGTACACAACACAGCAAAAAATCCAATTGTTTGCTGCACTGTTTAAATTTGTCAGTTATTGGTCTCAGTTATGTGAGCATGTCAAGTTAAGACGAGTCCAAAATGCTAAAACGATTGATTCCTTCCAGCCATACTAGACCCTGTGTTTAGACATTGGCAAGATAAAGGCATTGTGCAGTTTGCAATGCTTTATATTGGTTGTAATGATCTGCGTTCCAAATCAAACGTGATCCATACTGACCTTTTCCGTTACGTTGAGATAAGCCATTCCCTCAAAGTCCTCTGTTGATTCTCTGTTGGAAAAACAGGCTTATCTAGAACATATGCAGTAGAACTGCTATGTGTTTAAAAATGTAGGTACAGACAAGATTAAAATGAGGTGGGGGGAAAAAGAAGCGGGAGTAGTATTTTCAGAGGAATCTTGGGGCAATATCTTAAGCAGAGTGAACGGTAGCTCTTGTTGTGCTCGACTGAGTTGAATACAATTAAATGTGTTAAATGGATTTTTTGAACTGTACTTTTGAAAAGAGCTGTGTAAGGTGTGACACGGGCGAAGCAGACTTGTCTGACATGTTTTGGATGTACCCTAAGCTTACTCTTGACTGGTCAGCCATATTCGATAGATTGTGTAAAGCGTGTGAAGTCCAGCTTAATCCATGTGCAGAATTTGTATCGTTTGGCATTCCACCTGCTGAAGCGAGTCTGACTCAAAGACAAGAAAACATGATTGCCTTTGCATCTTTACTGGCTAGCAGACAAATGTTATCGCAATGGAAATGTTTGAATCCACCCAAAGCGTGACAGTGGCTGTAAAATGTGATGTTATATTTACAGTTGGAAAAAAGGAACTATTCAATTAGAGGTTGTAGCAAACGGTCATATGTTTGGCAACCCTTATATTTCTCTGCTATAAATGTGCTTCCTGGGGGAATAATGCGAGTTGTAATGTATGTAAGTGTAATTTCTCTTTTTTCATTTGTTTCTTTTTACAGACCCTCAAGCTTTGTTTTGTTACCATTTTAAGATAGCAGAGCACTATCCCTGAATGTATAACGCATGGCTGTTGTTTCTGTATTTTTTGAGTGTATTGTAAATGTTTGTGGGTTTTTTGTTTTTTTCATATTATTATTATTATTATTATTATTATTATTATTATAAAAATAATTTTGTTTGTTTGTTTGTTTGTTTGTTTCTTTCTTTCTTTCTTTTTTTCTTGTCTTTACTATTTTTGTCATTACTGCCAATATGTGTATTTAGGGTTTGTTGAAGTGGGTTTATATTTCTATATAAAATAAAAGGTCTTTAAAAACAATGAGTCTGTAGATCTGTATTTGCCATAAAAATAAAGGGGGAAAAAAAAGTTGTCATGTGTTTGACATGAGAAGTTTGTAATGTTGGGCCAGTTTATGGCTGAGACGTGTGGGTCTATTGGTGTGATACGGGGCTTTGCAAGGGTTTGTATTTAATGAGTTGTGTGTTCACAGGAGCTTGCCTTGGAGAGACAGGAGAGCGACCGCTGCTGAAAGCCTATCAGGAGCAGGACGAGCTGATTGTGAAGCTGAAGGAGGAGATTGACCTGCTGAACAGGGTGAGAACGTGATTGAGGTTTGGGAATGGTTAAATTAGTTAGCATACATGGCAGTGTGGTGTCATAGCAATGGGGAACACATACATACATACATACATACATGCATACATACATACATACATGCATGCATACATACACACATACATACATATATCACTACATACCTACATGCATACCTACATACATACATACATACATGCATACCTACATAACTACATACACGCCTAAATACGTAAATACATACATGCATACATACATAGGCACCAGTGGTGGAAAGAATAAAAAAAAAAGTTAAAGTACAAATTAGTCTTCCTAAAAACGACTCAAATTAGAAAGAACTTTTTTTTAGCTGGTGGTATTGGTGGAATTATCCATAATGGCGGAGTCGACAAGATCCAGGCAGTTAAAACACATTTTACATAACACATTTAACGATACTATAAAGACTTTTAAAATCGTGTAAACAGCATTAACTAAACTGTCAGGTTGTGGTTTATATACGAATCAAAACCGGAGCATCTGTAAAGGAAACCCACGCCAACAAGGGGAGAACATGCAAACTGCACACAGAAACACCAAGTGACTCAGCCGGGGCTTGAACCAACAAACTTGTTGCTTTGAGGCGATATCGATACTTACTGACGCCCACCGTGTCGCCCACCCTAAACACACGCACACACACACACACACAACAACATATATATATATATATATATATATATATATTATATATATATATATATACTGTATATATATATATTATATATACAAATAAAATGTCACTAAATGAAGTTGTAAGTGTCATAACTTCCAAGGAAAAAACAGTATGCCTTATTAATGTACATTTAAGATATTAAACAAGTAGACTGTAAGCAATGAAATAAGAACAAATAAATAAATTATGAATGAATGAATGAATGAATGCAGCCTGTATTACAAGGATGATGGATTGACATGTTCTTGTGATCTTATCAATAGCGCAGCATGATTATTTGACAAAAACAATGTTTTGCCATTGTGAGTATAAAGACAACAGAAATACGCACAAATAAAAATAGACTATAATTAGAAATGATGACTCTCATATCTGTACGATCAATAGATGATTTGATTGGAAAAAAACACTTGCAAATTCTGGAGAAACTTTGCTAATGACTTAACCGTCAGAAAGCACAGAACAACACTGCCTAGTGCCTAAACATATTATTAATAAATGAAATATCACAGAAATGAAGTTAAATGTGTTTTTTTTTGAGATTATAGACTGAAGTCCTGTAACAGGTTTCTGCAGATATCATAATGTGAAATTGAAGACTTTTGAAGAGCTTTTTAAGAGCATAAAGTATGAAATGTAAGACCTATATGACAATATGAAAAAACATGCAAGAGAAAATGCAAAATCACAATATTTGTGGTAAAATGAAATGATTTAAATTGAACAGTACTAAAGACAGGTTAGATGCACCATTACAGACAAACAAACAAACAAACAAACAAACACAAACAAACAAACAGCTTGAAGCTGATTTGTACTTTTGGCCGGCCCCGCATTGTACACCTCCTCTGACTGTGCGCGCACCTCACAAACGGACGAGACTTTAATGCTTGACGCGTTGGCCGTTGTGATATTGTTTAAAACGTCATGGGCCTGTGAAAAAGCATAAATGCAGATGGATAAACAGAGAAGTATAAAGTTTCCGGAAGTACGTCATATCATTAATATTGTTGAAGATTTGAAAAGTAATTATTAGTTTTGATCATTTATTACGATTACAAAGTTGGGCAACGGGGTGGCGCAGTGGGTGGCGCTCTGGACTCAAAGCAAAAAGGTCACAGGTTGGAGCTTTTGCTGGGTCAGTTGGTGTTTCTGTGTGGAGTTTGCATGTTGTCCCCGCGTTTGTGTGGGCTTCCTCCGGGTGCTCCGGTTTGGCCCACAGTCGGAAGACATGCATAATATCATTTATCCATATCCCTTTTTGAGGCATAAAATTGTGAATGCAGCTTCTTCTATTGATGTGTCTTGAGGTAAATGAAATTGCCATTGCGGTCTATTGAATGTGTGTGTGTGTGTGTGTGTGTGTGTGTGTGTGTGTGCGCCTGCTGTCAACAACGATCGTCAGTGGCGCCAAGAATAATTTAGTGGCTGCATTTTATCGATTGATTGATTGATTGATTGATTGATTGATTGATAGAAATATTGGCAATTTCCATAAGTACATTTAAATGAATAATGTCAACAGCAAAATCATATTGGCGTGGCCACAGGGGTGGCCAGAGTTTTCCCAGGGGTGGCAGTGGTTTTGGGCATAAATGGAATATTTGGATGATAACATAGGTATTTCCACTACATCAGCACAGCTGTCCCCTTTCTTCCCTCATGTACCTGTAGGTGAACAGCTCCTTCGGGTGTGGTCATGGGCATTGATCCTCTGCTATTTGTTCCTCATTTGTGCGTTCTTCCGATTGATTTGTGCTGTCTTGAATGTCCATATGTCAATGGATAAATTAGTGAAATTTGCGTGAAAATTGTGCAGTAGCCTGAAGTTGTTTTTGGGTTGAAATAATGTAGCAGGCTTTTCAGTGGTCCGTTAAGATGAGCATTTTTATTGGCTACCGAAATGATGGTCAGCGCATGGTTGTAATATGAATGAAATGACAGTACTCCGTAACGAATTGTGATTTTAAGAGTAACGAAGTAGATCAGTCAGGTTAATTTGTAGTAAAGTACAAGTACAATGACAGACGTGAAATTGTACTCACGAAAGTAGAAATAGGGCAAAAATGTAGCTAATTCCAGTAACGTGGGTAGTTGTAATTAGTTACTTCCACCACTGCTACATACTGTACCTACATACTTTTTCCCCCAGTAAATGTATGAAAGTTTCCCAGTGATAGGTTGCAGCTGGAAGGGCATCCACCGTGTAAAACATATGCTGGATAAGTTGGCAGTTCATTCCACTGTGGCGACTCCAGATTAATAAGGGATTGAGGCGAAAAGAGAGAATGGATGGATGGATGGATAGATAGATAAATGAAAAAGTATCGAACAGGTGATGGTTTGTATTTTTGTTGTGTTAAAAGTATTGTAAAGAACCTGTTGAGATGGAATTGAAGCATATTTAATTGAAGTGACTTTTTCAACAGTGTAAGTAAGTCTGTTGAAGTTTAAGGAGTACTTTGTAGTGGATGGATGTAAGGTGATCGGCTGGGCCAATGTACAAGTTGATTTTGTTTGTCCGACAGATTAGCGAGCTTGTTTGACTGCGTTTTGGACCTTTTATGAATTGTTATTCTTTTGGCCTAGTCCCTTTATCGATCAGGGGTCACCAGAGTGGAACGGAGCGCAAACTAACTTATTGAGCATACGCTTTACACAACGGACGCCTTTTCAGCTGCAATCCAGTAGTGGGAAACATCCTTATACGCTTATTGACATACATATACTATAGGGCCAATATAGTATAGGTTTTTTTTACTCAGACATTGAAAAATGGCGGCAGGCAGATGTGGAGTGTTAATGACGCTGCTCAGTTTCTCTTTGTTTTCTACTCTTTGAAATGGATCGATGAAAGAGGAAGATGATTTTTCTTTTAATATTGAGAGCGATGATAATCAAATACGACGTGGATGTAAACACTTGGGCTTCGGGAAGGGTGTTGTTTTTTGGCTTTTTTATCGGCCGTGGCTTCCCTGTCCAAAAAAACAACGTCGCATCAGACAAATGCGAAGGAATTGAAGTGACTGGCGATTATAATGATGTTCTGCTGTTATCAGGAGATATCCATCAGTGTCCTGGGCCTGCTTGACTGGATTTAGAAGGAAAATTTTCGAGTGATTTTAATGTGAAGCTTCGAGATTAGAATGATGTACGGAACAGGTGTTCGGGAATGGCCGCGGAATGGAGCTCTATATCTGACCGGTGGAAAGAATTGCGTCCCTGTTTTGAAACAAGAGAAGTCATACGTATGGATGTTTTCTACTTCTATGGAAGGAGGTGGAACGCTGAGGACTCCGAGGCCTGAAGTTGGGTCAGCAGAAGGCGTCTTATTACGGGATCTAACGAAGGCAAAGATAAGTGATTTAAGAGATATTGGTACCTTAAAGGGGCTGCATATGGTACATCTTAACGTGAGAAGTTTGCTTCCAAAGATAAGTGAAGTGAGACATTTGTGTCTGGAATCCAACGCATCTCTGTTTGGCAGCAGTGAAACATGGCTGGACGATTCAATATCGGGTGCAGAGATACATATACCAAACTCTAATTTGATTGGAAGGGACAGAAATGGTAAAGGTGGAGGAGTACGTGTATATATTAGATGGGACGTTATGTTTAAAGAGAGAAAGGACTTGGATAGCGCCGCGGTTGAAGCTGTTCGGTTGGACATTATGTTACCGAGTAGCAAAGCAATTTGAGTTGGGTTTTGTTATCGCCCACCTGATCAAAATGATTTGTATGAAACTCTGGATGGGATTTGAAGTAAGTCAAATCTTAAAATTGGACAAGAGTTAATGATTATGGGTGACTTGAATACGGACATGTTAAAAGAAGATTGACCAGTGTATAACCATTTGAAATTATTTTGTGATTCATAAGTGCTTAAACAGATTATCATGGACCCGACAAGAATGACCCCTATAACGAAAAGTATCATTGATGTTGTATTGGTTTGTGATCATTGTAAAATTTGGAGTAGTGGTGTTATAGATGCTGGTGTCAGCGATCATTGTATTGTATATGTAACTAGGAAAGCTAGGAAAGAGGCTCTAAAACATCATAATACAGTGAAACTGAGATCTGTCAAGAAATCTAGTCCACAGGTTTTAATGACTGAACTTAGCAAGGTTGACTGGTCTAAGGTCTTGCAGTGTGATGATGTAGATAGGGCCTGGGCTAGTTGCACCTTTCAAAAAATGAAGAATTAAGCAAAGGACTGAACCTTGGATGAAGGATAGTATTTTAAAAGGAATTAAGGAGCGTAATGATAGTTTGAAAATGTTTAAAAAAGATAGTAACAATTGATTTGATTATGAGCAATTTAAAAAGAAAAGGATGAAGTAAAAGATGAGGTAAAAAAGGTAAAAAGAATTGTTTTGAAGATGAGATAAAAGAAACCAAGCAAGATTGGCAAAAATGATGGAGATTATTAAATGATTTAGGGCCTCAAAAAAAGTGTAAAACTAATTGTTCAAGTATTAACCTTATGGTGGATGGAAAATTGATGTCGCATCGGTTAAAGTTTGCTAATTATTTTCAAGAGAGAAATTGGTGAAAAAGCTCCCAGTCCAAAATGGTATTTTTAATGCTGATTTAGTTACAGAGTATTATGCTAAGTGTGGTTTTAATTTTGGAAGCTTTGCGTTTAATAAAGTAGATGAGGGGAATATATTTAAGAAATTAAAAACACTAAAAAATAGTAGAGCAACAGGGTTAGATAATATTCCAGTGCAGTTCCTTAAAGACTCTGCGAAATATATCTTTCTATTTGTCAAGGTAAAGTTCCGGAGGAGCTCAAACAAGCAAGAGCGATTCCTCTTTTTAAGAAAGGTTGTAGATTTGACGTTAATAATTATAGGCCAGTATCAATTTTGAGTTGTTTGTCTAAAGTGATGGAGAAAATTATTTATGAGCAGATTGAAGATTATTTGTTAAAATTTGACATATTGTATGAGTTTCAATCGGGTTTTAGGAAAAATCATTCCACTGACTCAACAATTTTATATTTAAGTGATTATATAAAGAGAGAAATGGATAAAGGGAAGTTAAGTGGGATGGTTTTGTTAGACGTACAAAAAGCGTTTGATACAGTTGACCACAGGATATTGCTTGTAAAAGTAAAAGCAATGGGTTTTGGTAATATGGCCTGTAAATGGCTAAAATTACCTTGAAGTTACCTTGAAAACAGAAGTCAATGAATAGATTTAAATGGAGTGTTATCAGATTATTCGGCCGTTGCTTATGGGGTTCCACAAGGCAGTGTTTTAGGTCCGTTGCTTTTTTTTAATATACAGTATGTCACAAAAGTGAGTACACCCCTTACATTTCAGCAAATATTTATCTCTAACTTTTAATAGGACAACACTGCAGAAATGACTTTTGACACAATGAAAAGCATGTAAATGTATTGTCCTCTCAAAACTAAAAATACAGCCAATAATAGCAACAAAAGTGAGTACACCCCTAAGAAAAAATGTAAATGTTGATATTTTGTGTGGCCACCATCATTTTCCAGCACGGCTTTAATTCTCCTGGGCATGGAGTTGACCAGAGCTTCACAGGTTGCCACTGGAGTCCTCTTCCAGTCCTCCATCACAAATCACGGAGGTGGTGGACATTTGACACCCTAGAGGTTTTTTATGGGGTTTAGGTCTGGAGACATGCTTGGCCAGTCCATCACCTTTACCCTGAGCCTCTTTAGCAAGCCAGAGGTCATCTCGGAGGTGTGTTGGGGTAATTATCATGCTGGAACACTGCTTTGGGGATCATGCTCTTCTTTAGTATGTCACAGGACATGTTAGAATTCATGTTTCCCTCAATGAAATGTAGCTTCACAATGCCAGCAGCACTCATGCAGACACTTGTCTTTGTACACCTCACCTGGTTGCCGCCGCACACGCTTGACACCATCTGAACCAAAAGGTTTATTTTGGTCTCATCAGACCACAGGACATGGTCCAGTAATCCTGGTGCTTAGTTTGCATGTGAAATGGTTTACGAGCTTTCTTGTGCATCATCTTTAGAAGAAGCTTTTTTCTGGGACTACAACCATGCAGACCAATTGAATGCAGTGTGCGGCGTACGGTCTGAGCACTGACAGGCTGACCTCCCATCCCTTCAGTCTCTGCAGCAATGCTGGAAGCACTCATCCGTCTGTTTTTCAACGACAATCTTTGGATGTGACGCTGAGAACGTGCACTCAGATGAGTCACATGGCACAGGGGAAGGCAAATGAGTTATTGTGCTCAATTTGCTACATTTTTTTCTTAGGGGTGTACTCACTTTTGTTGCCAGGGGTTCAGCTATTATTGGCTGTATTTGTAGTTATTTCGAGAGGACAATAAATTGACACTATGAAAAGTGATAGATAAATATTTAGAGAAATGTCAGGGGTGTACTCACTTTTGTGACATACTGTATGAATGATTTGAAAATGGCTTGTTCAAATAAGCTTTTGTTATATGCGGATGATGCAGCAATAATTGTGTGTCATGAGAGGAGGGAATTTATTGAAAATGAAATGAGTAAACAAACTGAGGAAGTCTCTGAATGGTTTTGCCTTAATAAATGGTCCTTCCATTTGGGTAAAAGTGAATTGATTTGATTTGGTTCAGCTGCGAAACTAAGAAAATGTGTCGGGTCAGAGATAAAAGTAGGGGATCAATTATTACTCCAAACAGGAAGTGAAATATTTGGGTTGTGTTTTAGATAGTAATTTGACAGGTGAAAAGATGGCTGTTGTAGTTCATTGAAAAAGTTGTTGTAGAATGAGGTTTTTAGCAAGACAGGCAGAGCTCCTAGATACCCAAAGTTGAAAAATTGTAGCAAGTGCATTAGTGCAGCCATACGTTGAGTATGCTGCAGCTTTTTGGTACAGCGGTAGTTGTAAAAAAAAGAAAAGTAAATTGCAGACGGCCCAAAATAGGGCCGTAGGGGTGTACAAAGGAGATGTGTGATTTAGTGCGCAATCAGTAATGGAGGAGCCTTGTGTGCTTATGGTGATGTTTTACTGTGTAATAAGCGAAGTAGAGAGTGTCCTAAGAAGGAAAGAAATGAAGTGCGATGCATGTGATGGTTTAGTGATTGCGATGTGGTTGAATTTGCATATAGGCATTTGAAGATGGGAGTGATATTTAGGTTTGTGATATTAAAGATGCATATTTGTACCTAATTAAGCAGGAACATATAGGTGATGGTGATGGAATGGTAGGAAGGTGAAGTTTAGCAGTAGAAAAGGTAGCGTCCCAGTGACAGATTTTGTAAGATTATTTGAGGGATCGTGATAGTGCGTATGAGTAGCAGCGAGCGTAATTGACAGACTGCGAGTTGTGCGTGAAGCAGGTGAGCGACAAGCTGAGGCAGCGAGTGGGAGGCAAAGCAGTTGAGGGTGAAGCATCCACGATTGCTTTGTGGGCTCTGCGTGATGGTGCATGTGCTAGTAAAGTAAATGTAGAGCGTGGAGTGTTTGTGATGGATTGTGTTTTGTGGTGTAAGAAGGTCGTGCGTTCAGTAGGATGCTGTCGGCATGTATATAGGGGTATGAGTGAAATGTGAGTAGTGCAATGGCAGCGAAGGTGTTGAGGTTGTGATAAGCCTTGACTTTGTTTGTTTTTTTGTTTGTTTTTTTCTTTCATTGTTTCTTTCTTTCTTTGTTTGTTTCTTTCTTTCTTTGTTTCTTTCTTTCTTTCTTTCTTTCTTTCTCTTTCTTCTTTCTTTCTTTCTTTTTTTTTTTTTTTCTTCCTTTTCTTTCTTTGTTTGTT
>NC_079438.1:37851181-37981181 GCF_903798145.1 Danio aesculapii
CGGGAGAGAGAGAGAGAGAGAGAGAGAGAGAGAGAGAGAGAGAGAGAGAGAGGTCACCATGCATGCACAAGTTAACAATATTTTCAGCCAATCATCTTTCTTACTTTACAATCACTCTCATTGGTTGGTGGTTGTTGTTTCGTGAGCAGCGAAGATACATAATGGCCCAGTGGCCTGCCTAAATAATATCTGTATTTTCAAAATTGCAAAGAGGCAATCAAGCTTATTTTCATTTCTTTAAAAACAAGAGTAAATCTGATAATGAGCCTGATCAAACCAGATCTCTAGAATCAGGATAGCGGAGGCAGAAGTAACGCAAGTCAAGTCAGCTACAGAACATGACAGAACAGCTACTGTGGGCTCTTCTTGAAGATTACACAGAGTGACTCATTTAATGACTATTTTTCATTTGGAAGTGAACTGAAATGACACTTAAAGAGTTCATGTGACATGTCTCTCTCTGTCTCACACACGCACGCGCACGCATACAAATAATAAAGATAAAACATGAAAACCATTGTTTTTTTTACAAGTACATTTCAAAACATTGATAATTACACATTTTTTTCAATGGCCTATATGCACAAATGCATGGCGTAGATAAACGGAATTTAATGCAGCGCCACTTTCTTTCGTATATCAATCAGGCAGTTAATATCTTCTTTTTTAAAATCAGATCTTAAACGTGGCAATTTTGTATTGTTCATCTAAAGCCCTTGGGCTAACTGACTGAAAATGAAAAGCTTGTGTGCATGTAGCCCATTGCTAATAATAACAGATATAACACTTACACCAACTAAATTACTGGGACCTTTGGGAACAATTTTTGTAATATTTAGCTTCGTTTATTCATTTTTTTAAGCACAGAACAATTGAAAGTGGGGGGGGGGGATGGGTTAATGAAATACATGTTTTCTCGAAAACATGCTGACTACAATTCTTTTGAGGTCAACTATAAAAAAACTCATTCAAAATGCTTCCCCCAAACTGTCGAGCAATGGCCGGATCCTCATCTATTACAACCAGTAAAGCCAAACAATTCGAAGTGACTTCACAAAATTGAAAAGCATTTCATATTCCCTTTTCCAACACCAAATCAAAATTCCAATCAAAAGTAGCAAATCTGCCCAAAAGACAACATACATACACAGAGAGAATTACGCTCACACTGCATTACAACAACTCAATCTGTCTATTTTCTAGGTCTAGGACCCCATTCACCCAAGGCTTCACAGATTTTCTCAATTAGATAGAATTTTAATAACGGAGCATGACTGGATCTTCTGTAAGGACAATGAATTTGGACAATGGTGCTAAAAACATTTTTTTCATATTTCCCTATATGTGACTTTTTTTTTTATGTCTCTCTCGATAACTTGGATTCCTCCCTTTTTTTTTTTGAACAAAAGGTAAAAGGGATAAACAACACTTGAGAGTGTATTTTGCCCAAATTTACAGCGGGTGCTAATCGTTTTACATCGCAACTTTTTCCTTTTAATGCATCCGATGCACGCTTCAGTATTCCAAATCTGAAGAAAAATCTCAAACTCTCTGAATCGACACCAAAGAAAAGAGCTCCCGAGAAGGTTCTGTATCAACAGGAAATAAAACATTTTTATTGAACATTTGTGTATATGAAGTTATATAACAACAGTCAGAAACTCCACAGAGTGAATCACTACACAAAGTCAAACCAAATTGTAAAACACCTCATCGAAAATGAAGGTATACACAGCAATATAACTCGCCGCTGGCTCGCCGCTGGGGCCAGCAGTATGGCAGGAAAAAACACCCCGAACAGTTCTACAAGATTACAGAGAAAATTTCCACACACAAAAATACTCAAGCAGGCAGTTGATATACACAAAGGCAACTAGGATCTCCCTACAGCATCAGATTCTAATTCTTTACACAGCTTTTTTTTTGTTGTTGTTGTTGTTGTTGTTTTCTTCAAAGGTGGCTTTTTGTCTTCGTAGAGCATCGAAAGGTTGCGTGCATGTACGCCGAGCGATCGGGTTTGCTGTTTGTTTTGTTTCTTTGTTTTGTTTATTTCTTCATCTTCAAGTTGTCGGGTGCGCTTGTCGGAGCTGTTTGCGTGCTTTGGTAGGCTTCGGTAAAAGATAGCGTTGCTTTGCAGGGCTAGAAATGGCTTTTCAGACTACTTACAGACCTCTGAGGTGCGACCAGCGATGCTGTCTTCTACTGTTCGTCCAGTTCTGCGCCTAAAGCGCAGACACCTGATAGTGCAGCACCACCTTTCTGCCGTACGAATAGGAACGAGTGTGACTCGAAAACTGCATTTTTATCCTTGTTTTACAAACAAGCCTCACGTTAGGATATCGTAGATACTGATATAAATGAGAGTACACAAGTCGGTTAACGCAGGAGCGCTCCATTAATAATTGTACCTATAGTCGCGATTACACATTATGGACATTTCTTCGAGATTATCTCTCGGACAGGGTAAGAAATCAAATCGGCTCTCAATTAAACACATGAATCGATATTTATTGCAACATTGAAATGAAAGTGCCAACTATACTTGGTCCCACGATAAAAAGTAGAAACGAAACACACACAGTCCATACTGTACATTCTGAGTTCCATAATAAATATAAAATGGTCTTCGATAGGGCACTAAAGGAACGATAACCAGGTAATAGTCATGAGTGTAATCATAACAGCGATAACAAAATGGTACAGCCAATCATATTCATAGTACAACAGAGAGTTTCCATAACAAGATTGATAACGACAATTCTCTTACAACCAGGTGGTCTCAATAATGAGGAAATGATATCAGGACAAATATAAAAATATATACAGCTATTCTGAAAGGGAAGGATTTATATATATATATTTATATCATTTCTATATTTATTTATATATAGAGAGAGAGATAGATAGATAGATAGATAGGTGGGTAGATAAATTATCTCATATTTGGGATACATCCTACATATACGTTTGTTTACCCGAATGTTTGGATGGTTAAATCTGTGTGCGCGGGAAAACTCAACTGGGAAAATAACGGAGGAATCTTTAACAAGTTTACAGATGTTGAGCTCCGAACTACACACACGTGTGCTGTGACCTAACCGGACTACGGTCTATGGATGCATCGTCTCGCTGCTAGGGGTTGTGTCTTTTCTTTTTTTTTCATTATTTTTCGCCCCCTTGTTGAGCGATGCCGTCCGTTTCGACGAAAGGGAATGAACATACAAATATTGCACAGTGCTCAACAAAACGCTATGTGAAGTGACCCGCGCGAGCGCACGCTTTTATTCAAAAAGAAAAAAACTGTCCATTTCGCTCTCTCGTGCTCTCGTTGTGTGATTGGGGATGGTAGCACGACATCACTATAGTACAAGATGGCAGCTACCTACTGAAAACTACAACGCTAAGCACACACCGCAGTCACAGTGATACACAACTCAGTCCTTAAAGACTCCTATGGAATGACAAACAGCTTTTTTTGTCTTCTTTTGTTTTATGTAACAGTGCTATCACCTACACAGTAACATTGAAAACACGTAGAAACTCCTCCTGAAGCTAGCATCTAGTGTACGCAAGAGGTTCCTCCAAGATAACTCATGGGTTTAATGGACTCGACGTCTACTCGCCCTCTTGTTAGACCCGTAGTAAAGGACATTTGAATGTAATGTTATCACCTGTACAGACCATTAACTTTTACGGTTATTGTTAAAGATTCGCTAACGATCGCGCGCTTTTGACTCAACGGACGTCCCGACAAGCTATTGTCTCTTCAAAGACGGTACAGTGCAAAACAGTAGCCACGGGGGAAAAGGATTGGCAGTAAAGCATGGCTAACTCTATTGTCACTGTGAGAAGGCAACACAAAGCAAAAACTGCTGTTTAGGGCACCGCTGCGGCCAAAATACATTGTTCACCGATGAACTGAAGCTACGACCACTTTTACAAAGTGGAGTGTGCGTGGAGGGAGGCGTAGCGTACGTCTCGTACCTCCCTAAAAACAATGGCAGTGTTTAAAAGCTCGCCTCTCCTCCTCCGCTCCCATAGTTTCCTTTTGATTACCTATTGATTGAAGGCAAGGGAGTCTCTTGAAACAGACGCCCCGGTGTAAATAAATCCCCCCTTTACCCAGCCTTTAGCAAAGATTGTAAAAAAAATAAAGAAATCATGCAGTTACCAAAAATACTCGCACGCTGACTGAATCGAAAAAAAAATGACTCGTCTTAAAGCTAGAGCCAAAACTCTTGGTTTCAATTTTTGGAGGCTCAACCGCAACAGAATCAGTCCAACAACGTAACGAGAAAGCAAGCCGTTCACAAAATCAAGCTTCTAGAACACAATGGCTACAGCTCGAGACTGTCCCAATGTAGGAGCAATTTCCTTTTTCTTCAATGTGTCGAACCAGGTGAGGGAGTCAAAGGACAGAAAAGAAGAAAGAAGCAACCCGGGGACCCGTTTTACTGAAAGGTAACAGCATCACCGTATGACAAATCAAAGAAAAAAAAGGCTGATTGGTTTTCATCAAGTAATTCTTCGATTAAAGTGGTTTAAGCGAAGCGTACAGGTCCTCAGTTTGATAAATCAGTACAAAAAGTTCTTACGAAATCATGTGCTTGTATAATTGTCAGCAGCATATAATATTTATACAATGAAACCATATCAGTTAATGGCCTTTGTGTTGTGTGTGTGTGCGTGTGTGTGTGTGTGTTTGACGCTTTCAGTACATTTGTATGCATTTTTTTTTGTTTTTAAGTAAACATGAAGTGCAAACCGTCCTTTACGAAGTAAGTGTACCTCCACTAGCGTCTTGCAGGTTGGATTTCTTCCATTCGTAAATATTTATATAGATATAGATATATATCTATCCTATATTTTACTGGAATGCAATTAGGTAAAATTCTTCAATCCCGTTATATATAATATTGGCTCTTCTATGTCTGCATTTACATCATTTAAAATAGAACATCTTATTAAAAACATCGAGATATACACAGATTAGGAAACGGGTAACAACATACAAACACATAAACTAGAAATCATTTGAGTCTGCATACTGATATATACACCTGTGGTACAATAAATTCCTCCACTCATGCGCTATCTATACAGATCATATTGCTTAAAAGAAGGGGGCGTTTGGTCGGGGATATTAAGGTCGTGGATGAAGGCGAAACGATAAAGGACAGAGAAGAGTTTATCGACAGAAGGAAGGGCCGAGGGTCGAAAACGACATAACAACACAACATCTCAGGGGTGGTCCGAGAAGGCGGCTTTTCTTAGACACCAAATTAGGAGTGAGGGTGCATGGATCCTTATATCACTGAGGTATTTACACGCACTGGGTAAAGAGCACTACACGGGCGGGACTGTGGGAAGGGGAGGGGGGCAGGGGTTTGGCCGAGGACTGCTCTATTTTTTCTGAGCTGCCAGCAGGGCATCCACTTCCTCCTCGGGTTTAAGCACGTGCCACTGCGCGATGGGTCTCCTCGGGTTGGCCAGCATGTCTGACCAGTGACGGAGCTCGGTGCCTGTGCTGTTCAAGCCCACAAACACCTTCCCGATGGCATCGTTCTTGCCAATCTTGTCATAGTCCAGAACAGTTATAACAACTTGAACTTTCTGTAATAGAAATTAGAGACAAAACATAACATTTGGGCCTTTCAGTTGGTTCCAACATGCATTTTGATCAAATATGAGTTCCTGTGATCAACACAAAATGTACACAAACATCTTTTAACCGTAGTTATTCAAGTTTGGTTACAAAAAAATGGAACGAATGACATGATTACATTAATATATACCCGCTACTATTCGTTTCAGTTACGCACGGCTCTCGGGATTGCAGTTACATTTAGTCATTTAGCAGATGCTTTTGTCTAAGACGACTTACAATTGAGGAGGCATTCAGCGATTCCACAAGAAGAGGCGGCGCACACAAGAAGCGCTATACAAAGTAACTTGTCTGTGCTCAGAGATTTTCACAGAGAAAGTGTTGCTACGGGTGGATTGTCAATTGATCTCAATCGCAGCGTTCTGATATACACAATATATTTGTGCTGTATAAATAGTTTCACCTTTGAAAATAAAATGCATTCTTGCTGAATAAAACAAATACTTTCTGTTCAATAAAAAAAAATCAAGCCCAAAAACAAATCCAAGAGGCTTTCGATTTCACGAATACCAAACTAGGCTTGCTGTGCTTGAGAAGCATTGTTTAGCAATGACTAAAAATGCTAAGTGGTGCAAAAG
The DNA here is from genome assembly GCF_903798145.1 of Danio aesculapii. NCBI lineage: Eukaryota > Metazoa > Chordata > Actinopteri > Cypriniformes > Danionidae > Danio > Danio aesculapii. The sequence goes on from NC_079438.1 coordinate 37,857,425, forward strand.
TTCACTCCCACCTTCCCAAATACCGCTTCAATTATCTCTGTGTGATGGTCTGCTGAATGGCCTGCAACTCTGCAGCAGCTTCAGTCTTTGAAGAGCACAGTGGCGAATGCCAAAGAAAGGCCAGCGGGTTCCACCAAAGAGCTCCGGACAACTATAGCAAATTGACTGCGAGCGCACAACTGATCGCTGGGGTCAATGGCTCGCTCTTAGCTTTGCTTACTCGGAGTGCCATCCGCCTGTGCACGAAATGCGAGCAGACAATATGAATTAGCGTCTTCAGAGGCCCGATTATCCTTCGATCCACCTCTCCGCTTGCATTTCTCTGACCGGCGAGAACAGGCCCTGAGCCATTGTTCTCAGAAGCCGGAGCTAATTTGCCATATAATGAAATATCGAGGGATGCACAATGAGCGAGGAACTGTTCGTTTCGGGATGGCGGCTTTCGCAAACGTCTGCTGCTTGGTGTGAATGGAGAGCGAGGAAGGCCTCTCTGGTTAACAGACCCCCAGACACGCTTTGAATTCAAAGCCGCTCGCTCAAAGCATAAAATGTATCCTTTGAACCGTGAAATGCTAAATCAATTGGAAGCAATTTTACTCTTATTGCACTAGCAAGCGTCGCCTCCATTTTGTTCTTCAACTAATTAGCAACAAAACTTTTCTAAAAGCCTCATGCAGAGCCTTATCCAGTTATTTTTTTGGCTGCGGCTTGTCAATTAGTCTCTGTACATTTTTGTCACTGACGAGAATAAACAAGAAAAAAAGGGGAATTTGTGTCGGATTTGCCATATTACAGCTCGGTTTCAGTACGAGCACCAAAGACAAATTACCTGGATTTGTTCGAATGGCACTTCGAAACTGAAGGACTCGTTGTAGTAAGGGTTGAGGGTGTTCTTTTTGATTGTCGTCTTCTTCTTTTTCAGCCGTTTGCCATTCTGCATCAGATGAATCTTGACGTAAGGATCTGATAACACACAGCAACAGGACATGGCATGAGAAATCATTCCTTTTATGATATACTACAGCGGTGGATCTCAATCAGGGGGCCTCAGCACACCCTTAAAAGGCCCAATCTTTTCTTCAATTATTAGATCTGTATCCAGCATTTTAGTGATATTTTAAGCACTATTTTTAGCTGGATTAACCTGTCGAATGGTCATCTTAGCCACACTTTTTGATGTACCAAAAATTTGTCCTAAACATTTACAATAAAGAAATATGAATAAATATGCATTTTTAAAATACAAACTTGTTGCATCTAATATCATTAAACCAGAATTTGGTCAAGTTTTAAATTAAAAACTGTAGCAGGCAAATAACAAACTGGCCAGCACATTCAACTGTCCTCAGTTTGGCCAAATGTTTGGCCATTTGAATAATAATAATAATAATAATAGTAATAATAATAATAATAATGATAATGATGATGATAATAATAATAATAATAATAATGATGATGATGATGATGATGATGATGGTAATTATAATAATGTAGAGTGTTGTGATTTTTCTAACCTCTCGTAAAAATGTGCATTTGAAACTTCATGGATGACAGCATTAGCCAAATTACTATTCAAATGAATTTAATATGGGTGTTTTTGGTGCTTCACAGCTTTTTATTGGTCATTTTTTGTTTCAAGAGTAAGGTCCAAGATTTAGAATAAAAGTTACTTGTAAAATGTTTTCTCCATTTAACCACATCACAGTAGGTCAGCAGGTGTTGGACTCATGACAAATAATTGTTTGCATTGGACAAAACTGATTAGCTGAAGTCACACCAACAGCCAACAGAGGATTCCGCTTGGTCTTAAAGGCTTTTTCGATGAGTCTTTTTATGATGGCATAGCAGTCAAAATAGGACAACTGAGCTCATGTATGGGACAAATTTTGGACCTTTTTCAGTAAGGGGTCGGTCTTCCAAACCATCAGAACCCACCAGCTTCCACAAGAAGTGCCTTGAAATGATTTAAGACAAAACAAGTTTTAAAATAAACTGTTAAATATCCCCAAAAAAACAAGCACAAAACAAAATCTATCTGTTTACTCAACAACTATATATATATATATATATATATATTTTTTTTTTTTTTTTTTTTTTTTCAAACATATATATAAATTCTAAAAGTGTGATTTTATACATTACATTAATATTAGCATACAATTCTCAAATTATTAAATATTCCTTTTCTGTAATTTTAGCAGCAAGAAATTGCCGGAAAAATGTTTTTTTTTTCCAAATATAAAAAGTTACTTCTTAATATATAAAAGTGGTAAAGATATGTTTGAGTAATATATTTAGAAATACATATACAGTTGAAGTCAGAATTATTAGCCGCCCTGTTTATTTTTTCCCCAATTTCTGTTTGACAGAGAGAAGATTTTGTTTAACACATTTCTAAACATAATAGTTTTAATAACTCATTTCCAATAACTGATTTATTTTATCTTTGCCATGATGACAGTAAATAACATTTGACTAGATAATTTAAGACACTTCTATACAGCTTAAATTGACATTTTAAAGGTTTAACTAGGTTAATTAGGTTAACTAGGCAGGTTAGGGTAATTAGGCAAGTTATTGTATAATGATGGTTTGTTCTGTAGACAGTCGAAAAAAAATGAGCTTAAAGAGCTAATCCTTTTGACAGTATAGGGGTTTTAAAAAAATTATTTTTTATATTTTATATATATATATATATATATATATATATATATATATATATATATATATATATATATATATATATGTACTAAATGACATCAGAAACTATAAATCCCTTCTGAACATTTAAAAGCTTAGAAAAATAACACTTCAGCAGAGAATATAATAATAATAATAGACGAGCCTCTGAATATTATTTCATAGGTGTCAAGTTTTCAGACCCAGACCATATCTTTGTGGTCTACATTTATCTTCTCCTTAACGCTATTCTAGCATCTATGACTATATTCATGGAGAGAACCACAAGTCTTTCTTACACACAAGCTGGGTGAGGGCCAATACAGAGTCTTCTTTTAGTGGTCAAATAGTCTCAAAGTCAATAAAAACACTGCAAATCTGTTAGGTTCAAGATCCAGAAATTCAAATAACTGTTGAATAGATAAATAGGTAAACAGATTAATAAATAGATTTATCACAAATTGCCCTTATTTAATTGTTTGTTTGTGCATTCACCATTTATTTTACACTTAACATAACAAAAGCACTATGTATTTCTAACTTTTATCTGTTTGTTTGAGCACAGTGCAGGCATGTGAAGCTGTGCCAAACACAAATCTCGTGTGGATTCTTTACGACAGTACAAGCTTTTATTTTTACATGACAGGTGTGTGTAGGTGTGTGTGCCCTCCGATATCCTAGAGAAAATCTTCCCTGTTGCATTACTGTCATTCAGACACATCAATCTCTGCCTGCGCCTTAAAATACGATCCATCTATCTATCATTTCCAGCATCTATATTCTATTCCCATCATGCATCTCTCTCCATCTCTTTACCTCAGCCAATACTGATTCATACTCACCTTTCTTAGAATCGCTTTTTGATTGAAACCTCACAAAACAGGCAGAGGATGAAATATCAACTAAACATCTGATCTATGCGGCTCTCCTTTTCAAAAGGGGAGCAAATGTGCATTTTTTATATCTTATACTGATCCTGTAAAAAGGGGGGCTGACATCATCTGCCCTCCTGAGCCTTTCTAAAAGGACAGAAAATAAAGGATATAGCAGCAGTTATTGAGGTGAGGAATGACTGAACCTGACAGATTTAGCCGTGTTTCAGAATTACCTTTTGTCCAATGTGTCATTTCACTCTTTCTCTTGCTGACACTTTTATGTCTCTTTTTGTCGCCATCCCTCTTTCTGATCTGTTCCAAGAGGAATTTAAAAAAAAAAAAAAATCTCTGGCATTTCCAATTCCCTTTTTTTAAAAACTGATCTAAATACTCTTCATCTCAGTGAAAAAAAGTCTGAGTATCACATTCCATACAGAGAGAGAGAGAGAGAGAACTCACACTCATACCATATTAGGAGCAGGGCAGCGCAAAGTCTCAGGCATGCAGTTTTTGAAAGTGTAAATCTTATGACACATAAGCTGATATGTCAGCTGTTTGAACTCAAATATTGCTGTATATTATCATAGATATTCATTCGCTTAACTCTTATTTACATTGTCATGATGTAATAAACAAATAAATTCAATTGACAAAAACTGCTAATGTACACAAAGCATATTAAAGACAAGTGTGTTTACTCTTTTAAATAATTTGTGTGAAAATATATGAAAAATAACATTCCACATTCATTCAGTGTAACATATTTATGTTAATCTGACATGCACTTTTAAAATAATAAGTGATCGTACTCCATTAGAAAGTGGCATTTAGTTATTTGGGGCTGTATTATGATCCATAAATATGAGGTGGGGGACTCAGGACATGACTTATGACTTGACTGAAGTAAGAAAATTACTTGACTTGAGAGAAAGTGACTTAAGATGTGACTTAATTTTATGTGGAAGGCTTGACAATGATTTAAACTTATTATAATAATAAACACAAATCAGAATCTGTGACTTTACACAATTTAAACAACGGCAAACATCAAACACACAAATTGTTTCTTTTGGCTATCTGTTCGTAAAAGACATGCCAGATGCAGAGTATGCAATGCACACATATCTGATAAGACAGCTACTAATATTAGGAACGTTGTAAAGATTACTAATACAAATGTTATAATTTGGCCTTGGTTGAATATTTGTTTTTGTTTCTTATTGGAAATGTGATTTTTGGATCATGATGTCTCATGAAGAGATGTATTGGGGAATTTGAAAATAATACGACAGTCTGCGTAGCTCCAATTTTAACGGATCTTAAAATGAGGGGTGGTTAATATCAATGTTAAATCAAATGTGCGCATTTTCAACTGTGGAAACTGAATAGCAGCATGCTTATACTGCATGATAATAAACCAACATGGAGACGCCGATGCAATCACTCCATCGTTTTCAGTCATATGAATACAAGAACACTGTATGCACCTGAACTGAAACTCCACAGCTCCCCTACATTGTTTACACTGTATGCAAAGCGATTGAATGGTGGCAAAAATGATGCTATATCGATGTGCCCATGCCGCAGCTGTATCCCTTCATGATTTGAGCTTGCGTCATGGCCTTCACAGACAGGATACTGTATATAAAACATGAGATACAATTTGCATACTGTGCCTCTATTACAGAAAAGACGATTAAGCATCTTCATATCTGCTTTAAAGGGGTTTTAAGTTAAAACAGTTCAATTATATTCTGCTGACATGAACAAAATTACTCAGAAAAAGATCTGTCTGTTTTGGGGAATGAGCAAGAAGAAAAGGTTTCATCTTTAACTCATATACATGCTTTTAAAACTTTACAAAATGCCTGCAAGCAAAGATCATCATCCACACAAAAAAAATCATATTTTAATGTAATACACATAATACTGTTTAAACTTAATCAGAGCTCAAAAAGAGTTATTTCAATAACAATAAACTAATGTAATGACTAATGAAACCTGAAGCGATGATGTTGAAAATTCAGCTAAAATAACAATACAATCCTTTTAAATATATGATAAAAACATTTCACAGCGTTAATTTGATGTATTTTGATTCAATAAATGTTTTGGGAAGCGAAAAGAACTTCATTAAAAATATATCAAATATCAAACCTTAAAACCGAAGACTAAACAGACACTATTTTTAAATCAATAAATTAATATTACAGGAAAAAAAACAATTATTAGCTAGGCCATAGTGATAACTATTACACATGCAATTTTCTAAAATCAAACCTTAATCCTAATCATTTATGCATACCGTTAATAAATATTGCTCAGTTCTTAAATGCACTGTTAATCAGTACCAGAAATCAAATAAAGTGCATAGTTATGCTGTAACAGAAATCTAATAAATCATAACTTAATGAACTGATATGAAGCATTTATATAGATTGTACAGCGCTATGCCCTGAGCTATGCACTTGAGCATCATGCAAATCAGATTCTGTTTTAAATGCATTTTTCTGCTATTACCCTTTCAGATACAATGAAAAAGTATGCTTCATGTTTCCATTATTCATTGACGGAGCTTCACAGTGGGATCTCTTATGCATGAATTCAATTCAGCCTATATGATTTGCAAAGGTAGATTTCTCAAGACAGAGCAGCACAGCACCTCCTGTTGAACTGACTCTAACACTGCACGATCTCCAGGGCTCCGGTTGCTCGCTCCATCTGCTTTTTAATAAGGTGAAACCTGTAGTCTGGCTATTTATGATGTTGAACTAAAGCAGAAGTCCTCCAGGCCTCACACTATTAACAGTGGTGCTTTCGTCCGGTTGCTTGGCCAAAAAAGTGGCAGGGGTCTGAGGTTGCTTTAGGAAATCTGTGGTAATCTATACTCGCACTGCAGCCAAGCCTGACGTTTGTGGTTCAAGGAGCTGGCATTGCTTGTAATGATTTGTGTTTTTGGTTCATATAGCCAGTTGAGAAGCTCATCAAAAAGCGATACTGAAAATCCAAATGAAAAGAAAGCTGGCTCTTGTCTCTGATGTGGTATGTTTTCATTGGCTCTGGTGCATAGGCTTGGTTATGTTTGGTCTACAGACTCATAGATGGCTCCTAGTGGTGGACTGCATGTACTGCATTAAACCACAACTGTAAAGATGCTGTTTTGGTGTCAATGTTTACCACTGTTATATTGAATTAAATAACTGCATAAAATAACATCTTATACTCTGTATCTGTGTACTCTGTGTAATATAATATAATATAATATAATATAATATAATATAATATAATATAATATAATATAATATAATATAATATAATATAATATAATATAATATAATATAATATAGGGGTGGGCGACGCAGTGGCGCAGTAGGTAGTGCTGTCGCCTCACAGCAAGAAGGTCGCTGGTTCGAGTCTCAGCTGGGTCAGTTGGAATTTCTGTGTGGAGTTTGCATGTTCTCCCTGCATTTGCGTGGGTTTCCTCTGGGTGCTCCGGTTTCCCCCACAGTCCAAAGACATGCGGTATGGGTGAATTGAATAAGCTAAATTGGCCGTAGTGTATGTGTGTGAATCCAAGAGTGTATGGGTGTTTCCCAGTGTTGTTCTGCAGCTGGAAAGGCATGCGCTGCATAAAACATATGCTGGATGAGTTGGCAGTTCATTCTGTGTGGCGACCCCTGATTAATAAAGCGACTGGCCGAAATATCTAATACAATAAATATATTAAGCACACATTATATTATACACACACACACATACATACATCGGTGTAATGGTTTTAATAATGTACAAATTATGTTTTCTATCGCCCTAGACTATTCTCATTCTCTATCATTTATAAGTCTTTTAAAAAATAGCGACATGGACAATGACCTCACAAGTCACCTTCTTTTTGTAACACCAGGGTCATATCCATCAATTTATATATTGTAGTTTTATATATTTATTTCTTTATTTGAATTCATTCATTCATATATATATATATATATTCTACCAGTGTCATATTCTATGAATTTATTATTTATTGGTTGTTGTTGTGTTGCGGCTGGAAGGGCATCTGCTGTAAAACATATGCTGGATTATCCCACCCAAATACCCACCAAATATTGATTTATTAATTCTTTTGAAGTGAAACATTGATATTGTGCTGTTTAAAATGACTATATCCTCCTGAGACCCCGCCCATTGACTTGTGTCCTCTGTAGTGAACATTGCGTTTTCATGAATTTTCTTTCAAATTTTTTGAGCTACTCTGTCAAGTCCTGTTGTGCTGTTCAGAGGACATCCTGGGCTTTCTAGTGATGTCATTTGATTGGCTGGCATGCTAGGAACCACTTCTTACACTGCATTCAAAATGGCTGACATACAAAAAAGCACATTTTATGGGAAGGAGAGACGCATGTAAATTTTTGCTTTTTAAATGTTTTTTTACTATTATTATTACATATATATTTGTTTATTAAAGTGTCAGGAACAATACATGTAGCTTTCAAAGCTATTAACTTGTTTGTGTTTCAAAATATCATCCTTTTTTAAATGTCCACTATAGTGGACACCAGGACCATCTTAATGTAATTAATGACTGCATGTTGTAGGGGGCAGAACTGAAGCAGAGATGATTCTTTATAAAATAGTTGAGGGAGACTCTGATTTAGAGTCTGACAATTAGAGAATTAGAGACAATTAGAGAATGACAATCAGTTTTAAATCACTTTTATGTTAAATTTGTTTTGGATTAACATCACTTTTTGTTGTTTTTGTTTTGTTTTTTTGAGTTCGGCTCTCTTTCAGACTAAACTGTTCCAGGAATTTCAATACAAAAGGAAAAAATGGTATTTGTTTAGTTTTTGTTACATTAAAAATTGGATTATTATCCATTTACAGCCATATCCTGTACAGTTTTGTTGTTTGAGTGGTGGTCGTTTTGAACTAAAATGGTCCTGTGGTCCACTACAGTGGACATGCTGTAATATTAAAAGTAAAAACAAAATGTAAAAACTCTAAATTGTACAATTTTTTTAACCCAAAGGATGTAGGAAATCACAGAAAAAAAAAGAAAAAAAAAAATTCTTCGGGTCACAGAAGGATAATATGGCATCTGCTAAAATTGCAAGCAGGTTTAAAGCTAGTTGACGTTTTGTTTTCAGGCTATCACAAATAACTGGGAGTTTATCTGTTTTTTTAACAAACGCTATTACACATTTAAAAATATTATTCTGATGCGATTCAAACAGCATTTGCAAACACTTTTCAAAGGGATAGTTTCCTCAAAAATACTCACCCTCAATGACTTTATGAATTCTTTATTCTGACAGCCTGTAACCATTGACTTCCATAGTAGGAAAAAATACTATGAAAGACAATGATTACCTGTTTTTAACCAGGGTTCCATGTTTCTGGCTAAAATGAGAATCACAATTTTTTAAACTCAAAACCAAGATCATGATTTTCTATAGATGTGAAATAAAGGTTAATATGAGTATTATTGTTATTCTCAAACATATGGTAAAACAACAATAATAAAAAGTGTAATGTATGTCTACTGTTGGTTAAAATGCTAAGTTTTGTACAGACTTGCAATGGTAGACTTGAATAGGCTTTACATTGTTCCTGGTTATTAATGCACAGTAAAGTATTCATAATTCGGAAGTTAAATTCTTATGTTTGACACATATGCTTGCAATCTGCCATTGACAACATTATTAGACCATTTTTTCACTGGTAAAATTAAAAGTTTGTCATTATCAGATTCCATCTTGCATTATATTCAATGTTATAAAGGCTAGACTAGTTATACTGACACTGTTAAACATGTATTCTCATGCGCAACACTCTGTGTTATTTATGAAAGTAAAAACATCAAATGCTTATAGTAATCATTACACTAAAACGCGATATGATCGTTTAAATTGTGCGCACGTTCGTTTTTATTTTCACTGAGTAAGGCTCATGTCAACCACATGCAAATCCTACTTCCTGCACAGCTCCCAAATGATCAATCTGTTCTGTCTAAGACTTGTGCGACAACCTTTATGCTTCTCTCCTAAACTTGAAAACTTTATTGGAACAATCGTAGAAATTATGGATGGGGTTCAAATCGAGATCACTATCGTTTTTTGATCTTTTTAATCATGCAACCCCATTTCCACCATTTTTCAAAATATCTTCTTTTTCGGTTTAACAGAAAGAAAGCCAAACAGCATTGGAACGAGTGAAAGGTGTGTAAATAATGACAGAATTTTTGGGTGAACTATCCCTTTGAATGCAAATGCAATTAATAATCCAAACCACAAATACAAACCTAAAAGCATAATGAGGGAAAAATGCAGAGATTGGTAAGGAGTGCTCTTGTGAATTAATTCAAATTACAATTATTTTAGCTGCAACAACCGTGTCTTGTGTGATTAGGCAGAGTAAACAGGGTTTGAAAGGAGAAAAGGATAAATTATAGTGTTCTGATGAGTCGTCCTCCCTGTAGCTGAATCACAATGGAAACAGTCACTAATTATTGGCATGATCCATGCGGGCCTATTGTTTCTAATCATGTGACAGCTCTTTGGACATGCTCGCAAGTGATTCCTTCGGGAGAACGACTCCCCCGTAACAACACTTAAATCTGAGCCATTTTCACCAACTTGGAAGAAAAACTGAGAGTGAGAGAGAATGCAGTTTTCCAAGTCAAATTAGTGGGAACATGGAGCGCTTTGTCAAATCGGTTTATATCACAATACAGACTGTCAGAGTCTAGCAAAATTCCAGTCATTGATGGTGAAAGCACCCTTAACTGCACAATGCACAATTTTCACTCAGGGTTTGATTGATCTGGCAAACAACCAATTCAGCAAGCCTGAAGATGAAACGCAATAGGAGGTTTGAGCGTTGTAGTTATCACATCGTGAAATCTATAGTCTGCCAAATGCAAACCCCAAATAGAGGTGTTAACTGTGTTAATTTCAGCAAGATGTTGGAGTACCTAACAAAATGTCAGATTATAACTGGCATTAAGGCAAGATACTGCAGGTGAATAAAAGGAAAAAAAAAGATAACACTTTAGCTTGGGGACCAATTCTTACTTTCAACTACTGTAGCTACTTATAGTACATAAAAAGTGCATACCAATTTCTTAACCCTACTCCTTACATAAACATAACAAAGAAGTATTGTAGAGTATTGTATCTTTTATTTAAAAGATTAGTTCACCCAAAAATGACATTTCTGAAATGTATTACTGCTCCTCACTTCATTCCAATCCCCTGAGATATCGTTGCTCATCTTCAGAACACAAGTAAAGATATTTTAGATGAAATCCGAGAGCTCTATCACAGCAATGACCCCGAGACATTTAAAGTCCGAAAAAGGAACCGAAAAACATTGTCAAAACAGTTTATCCACAATGTTTTTGGATCCTTTTTTGTTCTTTGAATGTCTCTAAATCATTGCTGTCTACGGATACCTAAAATGACTTAATTTTTAAAATATCAAAAATGTAAAAAATTTACCTACACTTTATTTTGATGGTCCATTTGAGTATTCGTAGACTGTCTGCTTAATATCTGTTGATGCTGCTTCTTCAACAGACATTTAACTGACTATAAAAAACTTTGCCAGTACATTACAACTTACACTAATCCCAAACACCAAACCTAACCCCAACCTCTACTTATAATCTAATGAGAATTAGTTGACATGTAAATGCAATGTAACTTAAATTCAACAAACGGAACATCAAAATAAAGTGTGACCTTAATTTTTAACTAACTTTAATATCTTAAGGTCTCAGGGAACACAGATTATTACAAAATTATCATTATTGAGAGAACTAATCCTTTCATGCCATGTCGTTTCACTGCGTGTCTTCATGGAAAAAAACCCCAATTCAGAATACTACAAGTGTAATACATTCAATAAACCCCATTCAACACAAGTTACAGTACATCAGATTTTTTACCTGATAATAGCTACTTTACTAACAATAAGCAGCAAATTGGAAGCTTATCGGGGCAAAAGTTATACTGTAGTTGATTAAAGGCAAAAGCTGCTCCTCAATCTGAAGTGTGACCGAAAAGTAACCTAATAGTTATCACCATAGTATTTTTCCGCAGCTGATTTTTCTATTACAAGTGTTTTAAAATGTTATTTAAATGTGCTAATTATGCATAATTTAATTGAATATGTGCTTATTTGCATAGATTTGAAGCAAAAAAAGCTAATAAAAAAAATCTGAACACTGCATCAAGTCATGTTAAATAGTATTTTTTTGACAGATTAGACTCAAACGTTTTTACAGAGGGGCTTTTGTGATTCCGTTATTATCAATCCACAAAACACAGAAAAAAATGTGAACCATAGAGACTTTTTTTGTATAATAAATAGTTTTTTAATCAGGGCCAATTATGTACTACATGTACATATCCCAGTAAAGTTTGGTCTATGTAAGGGCTGCTGAAGTGGCACAAGGCAGAAGGAAAACTCTTTTTGAAAAAACTGACTTTTAAAATACGCTCTATTATTGAAATCTATAGACACAAATTGATGAAGTGTTGCAAAAGAAACACTTAAGGTGGATTTTAGATGCTTTCTTTACAAGCCAAAAGGCCCAAAATCTCAAATGTGCATATGCATGTGCCTGGAAAAAAACTTCTTGCCTATAATGTCTCGCCTTAATCTGTATTTCTAATGGAGCGAGGAGAGAATGAGAAAGTTGCTGTGCTGCTAATCGCTGTTCTCCTCTCTGTCTGAATGATGAGAAGTAAACGTCAGGCCTCTTGGCTCTCAGCAGGTGTTTCTGCTACTGATGGCCTGTCCGCCTCTCTGACAGCAGGCCGAAATGAACCAGGTGCGAGGGAACTGGCGAGAGGGTGGGGAGGGAGGGAGGAATGGATGGACGAGACTGAGGGCTGTTTTTCATAAGTGGTTACGGCACAGATGAGGACTGATTTCTGAATGCCGAGCTGTAAATTTACTCAGCGCAAATGTATTCATGTATTCACCAGAGCTGAATATTACTTCAGCTGATAAAGCGCAGCCGCAGGTTGGGGAAGTGCTGGATCATTTTAAGCCACGTTTCAGTGCCGTTGGGATTTGTAGCTTTGAATAACTATACGCATTACATGATTTTAAAAGTAAAAGATATACTAAAAGTGACTTTGCATTTAAATACAGACGACCTCGTCTTGTGATGACAAAATGACAGAGATTTTAAATGGAGAGGAGATGAAAAGAGCATGTTTAAAGATGGAGATGAGGTTATATGGGAAACGTTGGATGCTAATATGTTTCACGTTAGGTTATTATGTTGTTGTAATATTTTCCCCATCTGCAGGGTCTTAAATAAAAACAAAACACTTAAATAGATTATTATATTTTAAAGAATGATTATGATAAGGTGGATCATAAAATCAGAAACATCACCTGTTCAGCCCTGTAAATGATCAAATATATTACAATTATCAATTATATTTAAGGGCTCTAAATTATCAACATGATTAAAACTTAGCAGAAAAGCATTTAAATTGATAGTTAAAACTTGTTTTAAAAAGTCAATCACAATAATGTGCATGTATTTAACTGTGAAACACTGATCAGGTATGTCTAAAAACGTACCTGAAAAGGCTGTCTAAAAAAAACAACAACATCACTGAACCACAAACTATAGAACTTTAATCATCTGATAAACATTTATTTAATCAAAATATTTAAAGAGCACCGATGATAACATATTAGAGTGACAACTTATAAACGAATTACTGGTTTGTAAAACATTCAGGATGCGCACGCAGCGATATTGCAGAATCGCTTACATTGACAGCAAGAGAATGACATCCGATGCGGTACGGAGTTTGTTGTTGTATTAGAGATGAGTAATTTTGATTACATATTATATATATTATTTACATAATAATTGCGATAGCACCCTCCCAATGGATATTGGATAAGACGAAAGGGCCAAGCACCCAGCCCGAAATATACAACTCATTGAAACTCCAAGTAATTTTATCAGAGAGAAGTTAAAGGTCTACAAGTCTTTGGATGCCAACAATGTTGTTCTGTCTGGTCATATGCAAGACATAATGCTCCATGATATCCAGATTCAAAACAGTGCTAAAAACTGAGGTTCTGCCTAGCCAAAGCCAAGGAAAGAAGACGGAACTCTACAAGGCCTGGATAATCCTCAACAAGCAAAACAACTGCATTTTGACAGCGAACTGCACCTGTACGGCAGGGTATGTGAACTTGCTAGGGTATGTGAGCTGCAATCAAAAACGAGTAATGTGAATGATTCAGCATAGCCTGAACTCACCTGATATGAAATGAGATCTGCAGAGTCCAGCATTTTTAATTAGGCCCTCACTCCATTCAGCTCTTATGATGGCTGTTAGCCAAAGACGTCTGCGGTTGGCATTAAAAGCAGTGTGGTGTACGGTAAAATTTGGCATCCCACCGCACAACACGACATGCTTGCTATTGCAACCGGCCTTTTTTTGCAACAGGTATGCGCGGTTGAACCTGTGTGACGTCATGTGTGACGCAGGTTGGTAATTCCCTTATACTGTTCTCTGGAATACTGCAATAATAAATTACTGACTTTAAAAACAGAAGCTTTTGTCTATAAAGCATCAGCAATAAAACAGCTTATTTTTGATCACAAACTTTTGGTCCTATGAATAATGTGGTTCTCTTTCTCTCTCTCTCTCTCTCAGTTTCTTAAGTTTCAGCTCCAGATTGTCAATTTATCATACTATGATGGGTGATAAAAACCTAATGCCTTCTTTCTCTTCAGATATTGTCTCATATGTTTAGATTTCTTACCATTACATGTATGGCTTTATAAGGTTGATAAAACAGGAATCATTTGGATTTCACATTGTACTTATAGACACACAAATGAACTATCATGACTAGAGACATTGTTTAAAACATTGCATAATGGCACAACCTTTGTGCCAGGGTCCAGCTGACAGCTTTACTCACCTGACAGGCCACCGACATCCATCTTCTTCAGGTTCTTGGCCTCCAGAACGACCACGGTCAGTTTGCCAGCAGTGGGCACATACCGCAGAGAGAAACAGATGTCGCCCAGCTTCTCTTGCTGCGAGTGATAGACAAAAGTTCAGTCAGGGACATCGTTGTCAAGATAAACAGAAAATATGAACTCGAAGAGCTGGTCAAATTTGGATGTGTGTGAATTTGCTAATAAGAATTCATTCTCAGGGACAAAAACCAACGAATCATCTGCAGCTAAAATAATTTAGCCTGCACACGAGAGAGATAAATATTTCTATTTATTTTTTACTTTTTGACTTTCAACAGGATTGATCAGAGAAATTGAAACGAGAAACGCAGCGTTTGATGTCTTTCAGTCTGATTTGTTTTCCACAAATGTAGCTCCATGGTGAAATTTCATTTACGTGTAAACACAATCCATTAATATTTCAAGAGCCATTCTCATAAACATGGACACAAACATATGTGACATATAGAAAACAGCAGGAAAGGGGGAAAAGGTTACATCATTTTCCTTTCAACTGGCTGATGCCATTTTCCACACAATCAATTTTCTGTCAATTAAAAGGTCATCAGAACAGAAAAATAAAATGTCTTTGCTTAATTAAATGAACCCTACAAGGTAAATAATTTGAATTGCCTGCTGACTCGGACTACAATATAAAACCACCTAATTATTCAAAGAAAACAATATTCCCTCTGAAAGAAACAGGGGGAATGAAGAGAAACGAGAACTAAACTGAATGGAATTGTGAGGAGATACAGCATTTTGCAGTCGATTTTTATGTCTTTTTCATACAGGCACTTAAAGTGTCACCCTCAGGACACCACTCTAGAGATCCTTTGGTAAAAGTCAATACGCTTCTGCTTTCTCAAGCATTGCTTGAAGTACTCCGCTAGTTCATCGGACATGGAGTATTACAGCAACACAAACTCAAAGTGCAACCTTCAATGTATGTAGATAGCCTTCAACTCTCTGCCCTCGGCAGGCTTTTGACAGCGTCATAATTAACCTTTACAACAAGGAACCGTGGCACAAAAACAAGGTTCCCATAGAAACCACGGCTTAAATGCTATATTCCATGACATTTACCATGAAAATTGAATCTCCCCAACCACTGCATGGAAAGTCACACTTTTTATTAATAAAACAACGGCACGGCCCATCTGATTAACTGACATTTCCATTGAAGACGGATAGCCCTCAAGTCTTGCACCTTTACAGTGGGTGAGTTTCCGGGAGGTTCCTGCTTAATGATATTTACTCTGGTCGTGTACAACCTTTACAATATATGACTTAACATTTGGGATTGAAATGAATTGTTTGTGCTTTTGTGAAGCATTACTACCGGTGAAAGTGGAAAACTTTAAACCTTTCACTTGCTCAAGAAGGCCAGCCAATAATGCAGGAACAGTCGCTCAAAAGCTAATATTTAATCACGCTACCAATGTATGCGTCAGCTTTTACCTCTTCTTTTTCAGCGCTCTGGAGGTCCCTCCACTCCTCAGTCACGTGACTAAAGTCGACTTTATTCATGGGCACCTTCACATCTCCGATGGCATCGTGTTTGGAGAAGCGGTCAAAGTCGTATACTGTCATCACCAAAGTCTTCCCTCCGAGCTCAGTGTAGGGAACCTGCGGAATATGAGTGGTGAAAATAATTGCTTGCACACCTACCAGTGTAATCTCTCTATTCTAGTTACGGCACTTATCTCCCGCCGAAATGTTGGGATGAAAATATAGGACAACTGCTTGTGTGCAAGACAAAGAGAAAGAGAGGGAGAGATTTGATTCTTGATTGCCGCCAATTGAGCTGTTTTTCAGACAAAACTCATTATCCCGAAGGACTTGTTCCAACATGGCGACAAACTGCTTGATTGGCCAGGAAAGAGATAAGAACCAAGGGTTGCTATTTTGTCCTTGACGCTATCACACACACCAGCTCTCCAGTCTCTTCATTTCAATAATGAAGGCACTTGTGATTGCATGTCAGAGCTTTGTGGCTATATCTCTAGATGGTGGCGTGTGGATTCTCAAGGTACAGTACCTTGTCATAGTTGAAATTGTGCTGGGCTAAACAAGAACCAAACAAGAAAACAGTCCTCTACCCCCCTTGGTTGGTTCAGTTTTATTTTTGCAATTATTTTAAGAATTCAACACTTCACTTGGCAATTTAATAGAAAAGTCTAAAGGTCTGACTGAGGTAATTACACAAAAAGGTCTTTCTAGCTGCATGATGTCTCATAAAAACAAATCAAAATGCTCTACTAAACATTCAAAATAGAAATTATGCCACTTTCTGGCTGAGGGACACCTGCAGGAGTCCATCTGCATGGAATTACAACGATGCATCGTGCACAACAATGCATCCTGCCACTTAATGTTTTGTTAATCTGGCAGAAGTAGTCAGAAATAACGTGATTTGCTCTATGAGTGGGGTGTGAAATCACTTCTTATAATAGGAGCCTGATCAAGTGATTGTGACCTACCTTAAAGGTGAACTGCTCATTGAAAACAGGATTCAACGTCTTCCGGTGGACCTTGGTCTCAAATTTCTTCTTCTTATCTGGAAGAAGGTAGACCTTCACGTATGGGTCAGAGGTACCACCCATATCCATGGCGGGCAGTTCTGCTGCTTGGATAATCCCCACTATGAGCTATGAAGTGTCAAAGAGAATATTAGTAAGACCTTGAAAAAGACTTGGGCTTTTTGTCTAGCCCATCATCCCACCACCATTCTGTAGATGTCTCTGCTTTGTCGTTTACATGTACTGGCGATCACAGTAATGTTGGATAGCTGCTGTCCCTTTTTCTCGAAAGCCTTCAAAGTGGATCTGCTTATTTAAACGAGAAGCCACCAAGAGGTGAGGTAGAGTTATGATGCTGAGATGCGTCCTTCAGGCCTGGGCTGCATTACACTCTAAACTGTCCCAGCATTAAGGATGGGGTCAGGCCATGTCAAGCGTGGCGCTCCTGATCCTATCTCCCCATCAGCTCTGATAATTGATTGGCCGGCCATCTGGGCTGAGGTCCTGATTGACCTGCCAGTCACCATATCCCTGGCATGGCCTCATGGGTCCTAGAGTCAGTCAATCAAGCTCCCATCAGCTTCCCATAAAACGCCCTGTCTCTGTGTCTACACAGGCAGTCGGGCGTAGAGATCTCGGTCTCTCTCTCTGCTCTCACCTTCTCTCTCTCTCTCACTCTGACCAGCTGTCACACTTCTTTTGTGCTGCCATAGCAGGGACTGTAGCCAGAAACAAGCTTTGCCAGTGCTCCTGGTTTAGATGGTGGCCATCAGAGAACCCTGTGATTGGTCTTTGGACAAAGAAACTAATACGATTTTAATATCCTGTCAGGCTGTAGAAGCGTCTGATTTCTCTTATTAAATGGTGGTGGGTTTCAGGTCTGGCAGTTTTACTGCTTCACGTTGCCAACTTCAAAGAAAAAGAACTTTAGACTTCAAGACAGAGGAGCACAACTTAAACACTGTTTGAACACACAATAAACAGGAAGGAAGGAAAAATGGTCTACAAATAACGCCCATTACTCCGTTAATAACTCTCATAAAAATTTATGACAAAACAAGAATTGTATTCAATAGTCCCCTATACTCTAGTTAGTCGTGCTAAAATATATAACGATTATTATTGTGACAACTGGATAATACGATTTGAATATAGTCTAATGTCAGTGCATTCTTTTAGATGTCCGCTAGATTTTGACTCCGTAGTCAGATTCTGACAGGTTAGCAATAGGAAACCTCAATATGACGATAGGAAATCACTCGGGATTTCCAGTTAACTGTAAAGGTCAAGTTCACCCTATTAAGCACCTCAGCATAACTCAATTATAAAGCTTCTTTAAAGATAATCTATAGTATTGCTATTATTTCTATAAGGAGTAAAGCATTGCACTCACAACAGAAGGGTTGCAATTTTGGCTTGCATGGAGCACATAAACTGATAAAACCCTTGAATGCAGTGTTCGTTACTTTGGATAAAAAAGGTATATTTGTGCAAACCATTTAAGCTGTGGTGTATCAAAAACCCACAATGTCACAAATGTTTCAGTCCTTCTTTAGATACATGTTAAGATCACGGTTATTGGTAATGCTGCAGAATTCTCCAAACATGCTTTAAACTTGTTTGCTTTTGAGCATTTGGACCTGCAAACAGTGACATATAATTTCAGACAGAATATAGATACTGCTGAATTCATGCTGACCTAAAGTATTAATTTGCCATTCACCACTGTTCACCTATTTATTTACACGTTAGAAATTCACAGGAGTGCCAGTGATTTCTCCAAAGATTTTGTCTACAGGTTCAAGTTATTTACATCGATTTGCCACATTAACAACCCAACAGCTGCTTGTTTTAAAACTGACTTCTGTGTGGGCTGTGCTTCATACACCATTACACTTCTGACAACAGAAAATGCACTCACTATATTTTGGTAATGCAACCTTGGATTTAGCCCCATTTAGCTGTTTATTTCTCAGCAGTCAGTCTAGATGGAAGTTTGTGACGCATGTACATACGTCCTGTGTACGTAGCCCCTAGCTGTGAGTTAGATTGAATAGCTGAAGACGACAGTAGCCCTATGAGTCAGGGTAGATCTGTCTCTCTGGATGTTTTGGACATAGATGGGGGGTGAAGGGCTATCCGGGCCTGATGAGACTTTGGCCATAATAACCTTCAATCGCTCTGCAGGCGACAAAAACTCCACGCAGTTTGAAGAATCAGACGCTGGAGGAAGATTCAGCCGTATGACTTCACCTCAGTGGGTGCAGTGCTCACAATCTCTCATCTGAAGGCTTTGAGCTGTCATCTTAAATTACTGCTGCAATGTTTTTCAGTGAAAACTATTTTTTAGGATGGTTTGTTATTCGACACAAACCGTAAGGTGGTTCTGTCCTTAAAATACCAGGAATGTGTTAGAAAACAGGCTGTGATCTCAATGATTCACTTCAGCGAATGTGTATGGATTCGCAGTTCAATCCACACCTCTTTTTCTATCCTCATTAATAACATCGCCCTTATCTGCACCCCGTCGCTCTTGTCTCCCCGAGGAGCCGCCCTGGATTCTGAGATACTGTGTTGTGTGGCTTTGTGACAGCAATGTTTTGTACTTTTCTATTTTTACCCTCTGGCTTGCTCAGCAGGGTTAGAAAGGTCCAGATTACCTTTAAACAAGCCCAGAGTTTAGTTGAGCTCGAGGAACCTTTCCCCTTTGGAAAGGGCAAAAGTTACAGAAAAATCTCCCAGACCTCAGTCTCCCTGAAGCAATGCTCGGCTTGATTTAAAGCACGCAGATTTCCTGCTGGAACGGAGGGTGGAGATACATGAGAGAGTGTGTGTGTGTGGGTCTTGTGGATTGAATCTGGGTCAGACTGATGTGGATTTTTCTTAGCATCTCCAGCTTTAACGCTGAAGGTGGAAAAGAAGAAGAAGAAAAAAAAAACTCTGTGAAGGGAATTCGCTAAGAATAAATTGTGCCTGCTGCTGATGGCTTCATTTATTTGCACATGCTGTCTTTGATGTTTTAGCTTTCCCAGACTTTAATAGTGCAATGTTAAAAAATGGTAGAAAGCTGTTTAAGCGCTCGAGTGCCTGGTAAAATGAGGTGGCAGGTGGTTAGCATGCAGGTTTTTCTGCCAAAATAACCCCCACAAATTTAAACCAACTGTTTCGTGAATTTGCTCCTTTGTTCATGCTACATTTTGCCCTCACGTTCTTCTTTTACCTCCAACGAAGACTAGATATTTGAAACATTTTGTTACATGGTAAAAGAATAGAAGAAATGCAGTATCTTGAACATCTCATTTTTGTTCTTATACCATAAATGGAACACATTACCAGTCATTCTGTCACTTCAGCGCTACTCATACATTGACAGCATACAATGAAAAGGCTCCTGTAGTGGCAGTGCTTATAAAAGCTGTAATTTGTGTGTGTTTGATGGCAGATAATCTGGCTCTTTCAGGTTTGTTGCTTTTTTCCCCCTGCTTGTCTGGGCGTGAGACTATGCACGGCTTCAATTATCTGTCACCCAGTATCTGACAAAAGGAAGTGCAACCATTTTGGAAGTCACTCGGCTTTTAAGCTCAACCGCATGTAAGAGGCTTGCAGTGAATTTCAGCTTAGCGTTTAGTATGGAAGGAAGCTGATTCAAACTCAAATCCAACTGCTGTGATGTGCCCTTGACTTTCCCTCCGTTTGGTGTGTTTACAGAATGACGGGCATTATTTCTTAAGTCTGAACACCTCTGGCTCTCAGAGATAGCACTTAATAATAGAGCGCAGCAATAAAAGCGATTCATATTGTCAAAGTTCTCTTTATCTTCCCGTTTTCAGTTAGTATTTTTTTTTGCAGCGCACAGCTTATAGTGAGCATTCAATTATGTAAAAGCGACTCACCGTATAACCTCAGAGGAATGGACGTTATTTGAGTGGAGCTGGTTACAATGTGACAGACATGCACGCAGTACTTACGAAGAAGACCTCACTAAACACCACACACAGTGACAGTGATTCGGAGACAGCCCCTTACCGTATTCTCTGTGAAATTGTAATCCATGGAGTACTGTAATTTGCCAAGTTTCTCTTCTTCCTTAGGTTCCACCTCTTTCTCTGTATCCGTCAGCCCTGTTTCTGCATCATCCTCATCCTTCAAGGCCTGAAGGAGACACCCACTAACAGTCAGTCCTTTCGGCCCAACGCTGGCGCTGCCCGATTGCCCTCGCCAGAGCGCCGGGCCCGCCCTGGACCAGCCTGCTCTTCAACCGCACCTCTATTAGGGGGGGAGCAAGCACTAAAACACCACAGCGATTAAGACCATGACATGCTCAGTGATGCACTGGATTTGGGTTATAAACCCCTTCTCTTCTTTAGTGTGCTTTCGTGGAAAGACTTGCAAGAAGATGAATTGAATGAGTGCAAGCAATTTAGGTTGGTGGGAGGGCAAGGCTAGGGCTGGACGGTATGATAATACATATTGGCTGTGCATATGGTTCTATATATTGATATATTAAAATGGCTTTAAACGAGTCTCATCCAGTCAAACTTGTAACAATTTTCACTTTGGAATCATCACAGAGAATTGGAGACCAGTGGTCACTTTAAGTATAGAACTTCATAAAATACTTTATTATTGCATTATTGATATTTAAATCAATTTTTAGAATTGAAAAAATATATTATTATTATTATTATCAGGGCTTGACGTTAACTTTTTGATCACCAGCCACTTTGGCTAGTAGATTTCCAACATTACTAGCCACTCGCCATTTTCACTAGCCACAATTTTATTGCTGGGAAAATATATTTTATATGCATAAATTTTACTTTGACATGCTAAAATGACTTGATTTAGATTTTGTGTTATGTCCACATGCATTTCACTTTTTTGTGTGTTGTGTCTGACCTTGCTCAATGTGCATGAGCAAATGGGTTGTGGTTTCATAGTGTTGCACTGCAATTACTTTTTATTTAACATGACTTTTAGGGCTCAACATTAAGGATTTACCATTAATTATTTCATTTATATCTGACCACACCAAAAATAAATGATTATTTCTTAGCCATACATTTTAAATAATGCATAAAAAAAAGCAAAATACAGCTGTATACATACACTTTTTATTAAACAAAACTTTTCTTTTAAAAAAATTGACATTTTAGAAATATTTATTGTCATGTATCTAAAACAATGTTATCTGTGTCCTGGCTAAAGGTCTCAGATCACCAGTTAACTAAATGGGGAGTTAATCTCCTATTAAAGCAATCTTATTGTACAAAATAAAATATAATTAAACCATATTAACAAAAATAACAGTAAGCAAAAAAAAGCAGGTAAAAAAAAAAAAAAAAACACCAGTTGCGTTTCCAGGCATGATTGCTTCACGAAAGGAAACAGGAGCGCGCATGCTTTTTGAACAGTTGTGCACATAACATTACCTGTGCATGCGCGTGTTATCCTCTCATTCGCTATTCACCTGCTTTCTTTTGCTCATGCGAACGCAGTTATTTTTTTAACAGTCCTGCTGTTTCTCAATTCTAAGATTTGCATGCATACCGGGCCATCATTATTGTTGAACCCTGCTTTTAAGAATACTACCATTTAAAAATGATTTCCAACCAGCCAAAGTGGCTAGTGGGAGCGACTGTCTTACTCGCCACAGCTGAAATCTACCCGCATTTGGCAGGTGTTAATGTCAAGCTCTAATTATTATTATTATTATTAATATTATTATTATTATTATTATTATTATTATTATTATTATTATTATTATTATTATTATTATAGTCATATTAATCACTATACATAAAATCATTGCAGTTAAAAAAATAATGTGCATTACAATTTAATTAAACACACACACACAAATTATGTAAATTGTGTTATGTGCATTGTTTTACAACAGTCCTACTCATAAGATACCATTTCTGCACAGATGGGAGGCTTCTGGATCATTTGTTATGAATAATCTTCCATATAATTAACCTTCTAATTAATCTTAATCTTCTTAATGCATGACACATCCATCATAATAAATAATCAAATAAATAAAAACAAACAAACAATGAAATGATATGGAAGGCATTTTCGAAAAAAATAAATAAATTTGTGTAAAATATACTAATATGGCCATAATCAAAAATAAATAAAAAAAAAACTCCTACAATCGGTCATACCGCCCAACCCTAGGAAAGATGAGCAGACAGATGTTCTTAAGAAATACATTGTACAATACATTTTCCTTTATGTTATTTCAGGCAGAGCAATCTCTGGCATCAACAAATCAGTGGGGAAATGTTGTGGATGGTGTGCCATTAGCTCCCTTGCTATAGTCTAAATGTCTAAAACAGTGTTAAGGGGATGTTGAGGGAGGTTTGTTGTCATGCGATTGTCGAGGCAAACTCAGCTCTCAGTTCATTCACTGTGAAATAGTTGCCTTCAGAAAGGGCAGTCTCGCTCAAAGGTAAAGCATGCAGGGCATTCACGTTCTCAAGAAGAGTGCTCGTTTAATGACCCTCATTCTCTGTGACGTGATCTTCCACACACAGAGGCACAGTTGTCATGACCCTTAATAATTGGTGATAATCACCACGCTCATGGAAGCTATAAGCATCATGCCAGCAGAAGGTATTGGTGGGAGGGATCATAATGTGTACCAGGCCTGTCTTATTAGTTGTCGGGCTACAAGTGTGAAAGCAAAAGGCTGAACGAAATTGATTTCATGACTGTCTTCTCGACCAATTTCTTGACTTCTCAAGACCAGACTATTCTCGTTGATGCTTTTCAGTTTAACAAGCTTTTTGAGGTTGGGTGACCCAGAAATCATTTATTCACACTCATGTTAGTGTTTGAAACACGTATGACTTTTTTACTTAAGTAGAATGCAAAAGGAGATGTTTAGCAGGACTTGTTTAGCAGCAGGTGTTGAGCTGTTCTTTTTCCACATAATGAAAATGGATGAAAATTAACGACTGGTAAGCCCGATACCAAATAGTGGTCCATATGACATTTTGAATAATGATGTACCGATAAAGTTGCTATTCACTGAAATTAATTCTTTGAAAGCTTTTAAATCTTGTTTCTTGTTACTTATTATTTTCCAGGTCAGTCTGACCCATTTTGATTTTTAAGTTGTCAAAAATAAAAGCTTTTTAAAATATATATTTTGTCACTCACTCCTCATGCTTACTGAGTTTGGATATTTTGTAGTGTAGCTAATTTCAATGATATTTGTGTTGTTCGGGGGTCAATCTGACAGACTAATTTGATGATTAAGTGGCTTCACAGAACTTAAAAAAGAGAAGAAACACTAGCACCAGGCTAAATCCATTCA
Organism: Danio aesculapii; assembly: GCF_903798145.1. NCBI lineage: Eukaryota > Metazoa > Chordata > Actinopteri > Cypriniformes > Danionidae > Danio > Danio aesculapii. The sequence goes on from NC_079438.1 coordinate 37,881,839, forward strand.
AACTTTATTAAATCTTTCTCCTTTTAACATGATAACATGTTTAAAACTGTTTTAATTACATTTTAAATTTGGGAAATAACTACTGAAATAAAGAATGAATTATTAATTTTGAACGTTTACTGCTTTAATCTGATATTTGAATGATTTTCATGTGATTTATGGTGATTTACACAGTGCAGATCAATTTGATCCACAACATGAATAAAATCTAGACCTAACACAAGAGTTAAAATATATTATCAGCATTTAATTTCATTGTACAGAAAAACAACAGCTTTGGATTCTGCTAGATACCCAAATATGTCTGTTCAGTTAAAGAAATGAAAGTCATACGGCTTTTAAACAACATGAGAGGGAGTCATTTTTTTGACTTTGTTTTTGCAGCTGTGAGTGTCCTTTAATGATAATCCTTTCCATCTGACTTGCAAAGATGATGTTTCAAAAACATGTCAGCCAATTAACGATCAGTCTGGTCATTGTGTCTGAAAATTGCTTCTTGAACAAATTTGTCCTGCTAATGAGGTTGGTGCTGTCCTCCTTCAGGACATTTTTCAATTTGAAGTTGAAGTGAACCAGATGAGTACTGATAATTTGGCCAAGGGCAGTCAAACAAGTGGAACCTATCACCAGCAGTTATGCAGACCGCACTTTGACAGTCTTCTCAGCCATTTGTTGTTGTTTTTAATTGGTCCTTTCTCTTAAGCAATTTCCATTTTCAGTTTCAGACCTCAAATTAGAAGTGAGTTTACAAAAGAAATCAATGTGGTTCAACCTTGCCATACCAAGTGCATTTTCTCTATTCATATATATGTGTATATGTAGACTTACACACATATATATTGTAGATATACATGTACTGTATGCATAGTTACATATATTTTACTCTACTAGAGTAAACCTTTTGTCAAGAGGCTATTAAAATCATTGCAGCAGGCTATAGAAGATCCAACAGCAATTGGGAACCTACCGCCAGTGGCAATCCCGCAAAGTCATCAGACAAAACATAGATAAGGAGGACATGGAAGGAAGAGACACAAATTAAAACAACCACACACAAAGGCGACATGAGTCTGGGCACACCAGGAGAAATGACTGCTGTGAAGCTCAAAGCTCCTTCTTCTGACAGTACAACAAAGACTTATGTTGGGCAGGACATTGCATGGTGTCATATCAGTCCGATTGTTGTGCATTTCTCTAATATCTGTGCTAAATGGCTAAATAAAGCATAATGACTCACTGACCTCTCTTATTTAGCCAATAAGCACATGTATTGGAATCTATATGTGGCTGATTCCCTGCTAAAATAAACAGGTTTGTTAATAATAATAAGAGTTAGCTGCTCTCCCGACCCCCTGACAAGTCACCCAATCTCCTTTAACTCCTGTGCGATCATTTAAAGCAGTGTTTCTCAACTACGTTCCTGGAGGACCACCAGCCCTGCACATTTTCCGTATTTCCTTAACCAAACACACCTGATTAAGATCATCAGCTCATTAGCAGAGACTGAAAGACTTGTAATGGGTGTGACAGACAAAGGAGACATCCAAAACATGCATGTGTTGGTGGGCCTCCAGGAATGTGGTTGAGAAACACTGATAGTTAGAATACGATAGTTAGTATTGCTACCAAATTGGAAGGCTGTAAATCAAATGTATGACTAGGATGAAATATTGCAGTTTGAATGCTTTTCAATGGGAACAGGTCCTGAGAGGAACTATATTTTGAGTGTAAATTAGATTTATGAAAGCTTATGACTCAATTTCAGTTCATTTTAATAAAATACACATTTAGCCAAAAGATATACGTTGTTTGCATTAACATAGTCAAAATGATCACAAAAAATAAAATGGATAAAGACAAAAAATGTCCATATGGCTGCACAGGGGTTAAACAAAATTAAAGAGATCAGCCTAACCAGGTTGGCCAGGCCAGGAGACCAACTAAATATAGCCTTAGGCTATGTTTAAGCTGTTTTATTCAGCAGGGTTGTGTTGCAAAATATGAGTCTTTATTTTAAATGGTATATATATTTCCTATTTCTCTGGAACATCATACTGCGACGGCTGTATATCAGTTTTTTCACCAGCAAGTGTTCAGATTTGGTTCGACGCTGATGAACTGTGACACTCTGGAATGGCACACTGTTTTTTTTAAAGAGTGTTGCTAATTATCTGTGTCTGTTCCTCTTCACTGTGCTTTGTGCTCGAAAATCAATGTCTCTAATTTGGGATCTGAGTGGTCTTGGCATGGTCTCAAAGCCAGTGTCCTTACACCGCGAATTAAGCTGACTTTGTCAATTATTCTGTTAGAAGTGTACTATTGCGAGCTTGTTAATGGAATTAGCATGCTAACTAGGGTTAAAGTGCCAGTGTTCCATATAATTTGTGGGTGTGCGGGGAAAAAGCGAGCTGCATTAATGTCCGTTCTTCTATTGTTTTCATTATCTACTGTCATTTCTCTGGGTTGATACCACTTCATAGCACAGTTAACCATATGCAGCACTCAATTAAGCTAAATGCAAGAAAAACAGAAGAGCTCAATACTTTAATGAACTGTAACATGCCCAGGTTTGCAGTCCTGCAATTAAAGTCAGCTGTGAAACAACATCATCATCATCAACAGATGACGAGATCTAGACTGAGTTGTCTTATTCATATTCTTAACTGCCATCATGCATTAGTACAATTATACTTATGGAAATATTGAATTCATGCAACTAAAGAATGAGGCTAATCCCGCAGTAGTAGTAAAAGTTTTTACCTCGGTTTTAATACCGTCCTTCACGTCCTTCATGTTGATGGCATTCTTGCCCTTGTCTTTGCCCTTTTTCTTGTTCTTCTTCTTGAATATCCACTTTTTGCAGATGCAGAAGCAGCAGGAGACAACTAGTACAACAGCAACGAATGCAATGGCAACGATAGCCCATGATGGCACTGAAGAGACAAAACACAGGGAAAACTTCATGATTTTAGTCAAAACTTTCTCAAACTATACAATAGATTTTGCGAGAAATCATTAACAATTTTTTTGGTTTGTTTGGAAATATCTGATTGGGCGTTCTGTCAAGTCATAAATAATAATTAACATAATAAAGAGGGGCGACACGGATGCTCAGTAGTTGGCACTGTCACCTTACAGCAAGAAGATTGCTGGTTCGAGTCCTGGCTGGACCAGTTGGCAGTTTTGTGTGGAGTTTGCATGTTCTCCTCGTGTTAGCATGGGTTTCCTCAGGGTACTCAGGTTTCCCCCACAGTCCAAAGACATGCGCTATAGGTCAATTGATAAACTAAATTGGCTGTAGTGTATGTGTGTGAATGTGAGTGTTTCCCTGTATTGGGTTGCAACTGGATGGGCATCCGCTGTGTAAAACATATGCTGGATAAGTTGGTGGTTCATTCCTCTGTGGCGACCCCTGATGAATAAAAGAACTAAGCTGAAGGAAAATGAATGAATGAACATAAAGAATAGTAAACCTAAACACAACCGGATGAAATAATTTAAGGGTGCAGTGCACACCTGTAGAGTAGTTCTCTTTTTCCATTCACTCAGGACCAGAAAGGAAAAATATATGCTTAACAGAGGTCTACTTTGCATTTACACTGTCATTTTAAAAAGTGAAGATTAAAGTGGTCTACGGGAGTCAAAACTTTGCCAGGATTTCCTCCATTATGTAAACAAATTAAGGTTTGCTCCAAGGAGATGCATTTTACACCGTATTAAATTGTAATGCAACATTACAACATCACAAGAGGAGTGTGTGGTATAACCAGTATTCTGTTTCATTATATGAGTTATGATTTTATTTCATTTTAACTTTTTATTTCACTTTATTTAGGCAGTTATTCTAAAAATAAACAAAAGGGCTTATCATAAATAAGCTTAAATATTTAGGAAATGAAAAGGATTTGCCCTTTTCTTTTATTTGGACCTATAGTACCGTTGCAAAATTTTTGCAGATACATTTAAACTCTGGCTGAGCTGATGCATTATCTTTTCTGTTTGTGTGTTTCTTCACACACAGACCTGCAATTGTATGACCCCAATTGATGTTGTGTTCCTAGACAGAACTAGCATTTTTTTTGCTTTATTATCAGTGTAACAGCAGCGCCTGAATAAATTTGTCATGTGGCAGGCACTAGCACCCAGCGGGAGGCTGCTTGGGAGCCCAAGGTTTACAGCACCTACGTGTGAGTCAGTCGTGTTACCAAGTAGGCATTAGGACCCAGAGGGAGGCTGTTAGCCACAAGTGAATGTTTAACATTATAAGCAATATATTATCTTGTTATAGGCTGTCTGGACTCTGTAGCATCCAGCTGGGTGTTTTTTGGGGCCATATTTAATTGCTATACATTTGACATTCTTCCTCAGCCCAATATATACCTGGTATGCGTATAGAAATAATGCTGATATGATATATGAAACACAATTGGTAGTTGACAAATGAGTGGATATGTTTGAAAATCTGACTTTGGAAGGTCAGTGCCTCACCAGCCACAAACCTCAGGGCTCATCACAAAGGGGCAAACAAAACTGACTCTTTTGGTGGTACCCAATTTTAACATGAGATTTTGGAAACCAGATCTAAATTTAGCAGGATATAGTCGGGTCAGGTAGGAGACGGGGCGGGTCGGGCAATGGGTTGGCTGAATATACAGCGGGAGCGGGCGGGTGCGGAATAAAACCTGGCGGAAGCAGGATTAAATATTCAGTCCCGCACAGATCTCTACATCACACCATGCAAAACACCATACCGGCCAACCCTAATCGCAAACCCTAATCTTTGTCCTATTTACATATTCACATATTGTGACTTTATGTCCTGTTTTTGGTTCCTTTAGATGTCTTAGGTGTAATATACTCATATTTTATTCAAAGAACACATCTGGAAGCAGATCCAGTCCCAGCTTGATCATCTTATTTACTGCACACCAAGATTTGGACGGCAGCATTCACACTAATTCAAATGAACCGCATGAACAGACTAATCACCCCAGAGTTTGTTTTAATCTCACCAAAACTGCCAAGAGGCGAACAGTTCATTTATCAAACTTCATCTATTTAAATAAATAACAGCTGTACTCGCATGACTGAAAAAATCTGTTATGAAGACAGCCACTCCAAGTAGGTATATTGCTTTACGGTTCAATGTCTCTCCGAAAAGAAGCAGGCAAAAAGTGAAAAGTTTCAGTCTAATGGTTGACGCCCTTTGATCAATTGCCAGAGACCTTCATGTCTGCCGGTCTCACAGGATTAAGGATCTTCGCTCAGACAGAGATGCTGCAACGCTCTAGTGAGAGTAATCAGCCAATTTAGTTGAAAACAGGAGCCGCTGGCATTCACAACTTGCCATTTAAACACCCCTGAAAGACATTTAGAGCCTAACACTGCTAAAACAATCCCCCACAACACTGAATTATTTGATTGTTAGGGACATCTAAATAAACAGAACATAATACTCCATAAAGCATGCTGTTTAATAAAGAATAAACATTTCTTCACATTGGCCAAAATGCTAAATACTTGCTTAAAATATTTGTGAGCAATTGACATCCATGGAGGACCGAGATAGACTTTGTGCTAGAGTAACTGAAAATAGTATTTCCTCTTCTAGTCCTGACTTTATAAATACAGCTCCAAACTCCAGCGAGTGCTGTCAAGGGAGGACAATCGAGCTCCTCAGCTTTTCGACAAGATTAACAGCCTCCTGCCAAGAGAAAGAGCGACGCCTCTATACAGCAGGGCTAAAACTGCATGCGTCAACAGAGCACAAGCACCAGATACGAAAATGTCAGTTTCCGAGACGCCAGAAAAGCTTCCTCCCCGAACCAACATTTGCTGGGAATAATTGGTAGACAGATGTGGTGGAAGAATCCTGCATTCAGAGTCTCATACAGTAATTACGGCTTTCGCGCGCAACCCAACAAACACCTGGCAACCGAATGGCAACTTTGAGGAAAGCAGATTTCCCCAGAAAAAAAGAGCACATTTTCCCACTCCAGATTTCAATGTGCTTGATTTGCTTCGGGACAATGCGGAGTCAAGGACTGTATAAATAATGTCAGATTCAGTGCGCAAAAGACATCTTGTATTTGGCACTTGTATATTCAGCATATTCACATGACTGTGCACCTAAAGAAACTGGTCAAGCTCATATTTGGACTGAAAATTTGAAATAATTAAATAAGGCAGGAAATGATAATATTTTACAATATATTAATTAATGCATTATCAATCTGAAATGCATTTGTTACAGTTTTATTCATCTTTGTTAATAAATTTACATTTGTTCATTGATAAATTCATCAGAACAGTTTGATGTTAAGATTGAAAGCACGTCTAATATCTTGAGTTTTTTTTTTTTTTTTCTTTTCTAAACATCCTTCAGTTTAACACATCTTTTGTTTTGATTGTCATGGTGTGAGGACTTTATATTTCATTTGGCAGTAGAGAAACATTAAAATAAATGCTAGCATTCCTGTCTCCCAGGAGGGTTAGACTTGGTACCGCAGGACACATTTCCCACAGCAAGATCCAAAGAGAGAGAGAGCGAACAGGGAAGATAAAGAGAGCACGCGAGAGAGAGAAAGAAAGAAAAATCAATTGGCTGTTGACAAAATCGATAAGCACTCTCCTCTGAGGAAAAACAGTGAGTGATAGTCTAAAGTAACTTTGGGATCATCAGCCCACGGCCTCGCTTTGGCTGTGGGGTAATGGAGGTGACAACACTACTTTTTCCCTTTGTTTTTTCCTTCCTAGCACAGTATCATTCACTACTGTTTTACAACATCTATCCAATCGATCAATCAATTGTTTTAGCACATGGAAAGACTTATGTTAAAAACCAAATTTGAGTTTATTTGAATTTAAGAGCAAATTGATTAGCAGCTTATTTCAAATGCACTAAAATATGCACAAAATTTATTGAATGTATGAGTGGTTTTGTCGAGTCAACAATTGAACCAAACTTTTAATGCACTTTTAATATATTCACTTCTGCTGGATAAAATCATTTATTCAGCAGACCTGTCCACATCATATTTTTAAAAGAAAATTGTTTTGTGAATAGCGTTTCCTGCTGACATTCAAATTTGTTAGTTTGCATATCTTGAATAGCCGAGTAAATGTGTTCTGCTCATTTGACATAACATTTTGGCATGGTTTGAGACATGAAAAGAAAAAATAATACAAATAAAGGTGAAAAAAAACTAAACTTAAAAACTCTCTCGCCAGGCTTTCTAAAAGCTTTTTCCAAAGCCCTGTCATTTCAACTCTTTCCAAACAAAGGAGAGTCTGTCAGCCATCTTAAAGGCCACTCTTATTGGGCAGTTGCCCCATCTTCTTTGAAAGCTCGTGGCTTAGACCATAATTGCTCCTGAAGCTTGTCTAGCCTCAGACCCTTACTCAAACCTGTTAAAACCTGTTCTCCTGCTCTTTTCTCCACTACTGGCCTGAATATCAAATCACTTGGGGAATAAAGAGCCCCTTTCATCTCTGTGCAAACCCTGCCACAAGGGACTCGAGCTGTAGAATGCATTGAGCCATCCTGGACTTAGACCCACCGGTGAACCATCATTTTGCTTCAAGTACTATCATTACTGGACGTTTCACAACAGCAGTGTCATGCAGGAATACACAGCTGAGTTTCTGTCAATGTCCTACTTCCAAATGTGCAACTGAATGCAAAAATGTCCTACTTTGAAACATGTCAAACTGAACTGGGAAATTTGTCAATGCATATTTTGTCAAGATAAGTACCTGATGTAGAATGATAATAAATCAATTTACATGCACAAGAACTACCAACAGTCAGATTATTTGACAAACTAGTTTATGTGTGTTTACATGCAAATCGGTAAACCATCCAGGCAGAAAATGTGCTTACATTAGATTTGCCAATTACTCTCCGGCAGATGCGTGTCCACAGTAAGGACTGGTAGGAGTGAAATAGTTAACGAAAAACATTTGGAAGAAAATCTGTGTGTGACGTTTACCTCGCACGCTCAATCGGACATGCGCACATGAATAAAACTACTGGAATGCCAATAAAGGCATTAAATGCTACGCAAAATCAGGATATTGGGCAAAAACCTATCTGTTCTGGTTAGATTTTAAGTCATTTTTGACCATTAACCGCTAAAATAAATCTAGGTAACACATTTACATGACATTACACATTTCAGCTTAATAAGTATAAGTAGCTTAAGAACATTTGAACAAACCAAACACCCAGATGTACAAATGAGTACAAAAGAGATATGAATTTAAAATCTGGCTTTGGACGGAGCTTAGTAGAATTTAGCTAATTTGGAATCAAAGAGATTCTATTGAGCACACGATTTGCGTACAATTGTTGTATTTAGTTTTTTATATTATTTGTTAACCCTTTAAAAACATATTTAAAGTTTGCTTTTGATAAACTTTCTTGTCCATTTGCATTAATTCGAATAATTTTTGAAACAATCATGATTGTCAGCGAAATTAATGTAGAAAAAAATGCATTATTCATTCTACTGGGCATCATACATTGGTGATCCACCAATCAGAGATACGCATCGCAAAACAGACCAAAAGAGCTCTTTAGCTCCACCCAACTCTTCAAGCAGAGTAAAATTTCCCTGCCCTCTCAATATACTTTAATAGAGATGTAAAACATTTCCATTAATTTTTTTCAATAATAAATAAAAGAAAAAGAATACTGAATTTAATGTCATAATGCAGTGTTCCACCTTATTTTGGAAGTGAGGAGAACAATTGATTATACATTTTAATATGCAAGTATTTTTTGTAAGCAAATGATTGCTTGAAAAAAATGAAAATGAAATGAAAATGAAAAAAATTGTATTATGTTTAATTTAATGGGACATTAAGTAACGAGAATTCAACGTGAATTGAAATGCCTTGGCTCCAAATGGCATGGTACAGCATCTCACAAGAGAGCGCAGAGCTCATATTAAAGACCTGTAAAGGTCGACGGTGAGAACCATTTAGTGCTACAACAGACAATGAGCAATTCTGACACTTTTATAATGAAAGCTTATGAAAAAATTATGTTTAATACAACAAGCACAGCTTGAGTCAAAGCAAATTGACTGCTATGAGTACATTAGCAGTATTTTTAATCACACAGTCTGCGGCAGCAATTAGATTACTTTTATAATCGTTGAGAGAAAAAATAAACTAAATAAAATCGTTCTCATATCAGGCTCAGTTGTTTAGAAGTGAAATTGCATTGGCTGTGCACTAATAAATGCAAATAAGTCTAATGTTGCACCATTCAATGCAATAAACTCGAGCGCTTATCTTCTTCATCGAGCAAATGTCCTATTCTGAAAGACACTTTTGTGTTTCTTAATTAAAAGAACCCGAGACCCAGAAAGCAATAGAAACATTTTCTAATTAACTCAATTGTGTAAGTGTCTATTGTCCTTTGGGATTGCAGAGCAAGCATGTGCTCTTCAACTTCAAGCAGCTATCTCTCGTTCCGCTGTGCACATGCACACATAAACTCTCAACAAGGAGCACAAAATGAGGTTTTGTAGCTGGACTGTGTGACTGCACAGCCAATCACAGAGGAATATTATTCAAATCCAGGACTGCTGTGGTGCACAATTCAAAGCCAAACACAGCTTAGAACAATGACACGACTGGGGGTAGATGCCATAGAAAGTCTGCCATCTCGCTATTGCTTTCGAGGACGTGAGAGTCCTTCTGGCTCGACCCCATCCAATCGAGTATGTGAATAAGATCTGGAGTGCACTCTCCACCTTTTCTGTGACAAAAGAATACAGCATCAGACTTATCAGACTGGGCTTGCACAAAAATCGTAGCAAGCTGCTTTAGGAAGCCATGCCAGGGAATCCAGACAATAAGGACTCTGAGATTGGCATCTCAGATTTACACAAGAATCTTATCGTCTGCTTGCAGTGCAAGACAGCAAAAACGGGAAAACGCATTCATATAAAAACATCATAAATATGCATGTACTTTATTGCATGTACATGGCTATTTTTACCCAACATCTGACAGAATTATGTGACAAAAAGTTTAAGTCATTTTTTAATGCGTTTATTTAACTTTGTAGATTCTGGCTGACATATAGTCTGAAGCTTTGGGTATTCAGATTTATCAATATTCAAATTAATATTCACAACACCCACATAAAAAAAGTGAAAAAATTACTTAAGAAAAGGTACTGAGTGAATCTCTTAAAATATATCTCAGGCATTTCCATTTGATATGTCATATAAATAAAAAATTCAATAAAACATTTAAGGAAAATAATACCAGTTTAACTTTTTCTTTTTTGTATTGTCACACACACACAGACAAACACACTGGCCACTTTATTAGGTACACCTGTCCAGTTGCTCATTAACGCAAATTATAGATATATTATATTATATTATAACGCATGTAGACAAGGTCAAGACAATATATCTATCTATCTATCTATCTATCTATCTATCTATCTATCTATCTATCTATCTATCTATCTATCTATCTATCTATCTATCTATCTATCTATCTATCTATCTATCTATCTATCTATCTATCTACTGTATCTATCTATCTATCTATCTACTGTATCTATCTATCTATCTATCTATCTATATATATATATATATATATATATATATATATGAACTAACAATGAAAATAGTTCTACAGAATTTATTGATTTTAATTAACTATATTTAACGTATATTAAATCATTATTAAAACCCAGTGTTGTATTTGTTAACCTTTTATATAAATTAACTAATTAACATGAACAGTTTAAAGGAATAGTTCACCTTAAAATTAAATACTGCTGTTAATTAACCACCCTCATGCACATAGAAAAATAAATAAATACATACAAAAATTACAAATAAAAAGTAACCGTAGGGTGAAATAATTGCAAGGGCATAGGCATGTTTTGATGGCATTCATCTTAAAACAAAACAAAACAAAAAATGACCGTCCTTCTCTCATTTAAATAGACTGCAAAAATATAAGTAAACTGGTCATCAGCAGTAGTGAAAGCATGCCAGCCTTTTCTTTGGGCAGCTCGGGTCTCATTATCCCACTGTTTGTCTGATCAGAATGTAATGCGAGCGTCTCTGACCAGCGAGGTTGTGTTGCCTGCTAACGCGAAGCTAACAGTAACATGATCTATCCCCAGGCGGCATGCCGCAGGGTCCAGTTACCCACTCTCACACTTGTTAACACGCCAAAATGCAACAAGAAACTCAATGTCTTAACAGGCGTGATTTGATTGAGAGTGCGCCGTGATTGTGAGCGCACGGACTGAGCGCAGAGAAAATGATCCATCGGTGTAATACGCCACACACTGGCAACCCAAACTAATGTGTTTTGACAGCACGCCGTTGGTCAATTAACCCTGGTACTAGAGCATGTTATTCAGCACGAGAGAAAGACAACCCTGTTGCACTTCCAAAGATACTCTCTGTGTTAAAGAAAATTACTTGGAAGTGATTTATCATGCCATGTGGTTACGTTACAGTCCAGCAGATGGGTGGTAATTTCAATATCCATTTAGTAAAGTTTCAGAGGCGGAGGAACAATCTGAAAAGAGAGCCTGGCTCATGTATATTAATTAGGCGATGTAAAATTCACCTAGCAGATTTATTTAGAAGCAGGTGAATGAGCCACTAGCCACATTAGGATGACCGTCTACACATTTTTTTCTCCTTTATAGTCGGTAGAAAATCATACGCGTTTCTGAAAGGTGGAAATCATACCGTATCATTTAATGACAAACTACAGACCTCATATAAGAAAATATATTTGAAGGAAAAAAGACAAGTGTGATAACAGTTCATGAGATATTGCCAGCAGATTAATATCCACCCTTCTCATATCCTCTGTCAACAGCATTCATATGAGATGATATCTTTTGTTATTACAGACGGTGCTGCTGTTTGGTCTGTGATGTTCGTTGTGTTGGGATGGTAAGTGACACCAGTGATGAGACTCTGGTTGGAAACTGATAATATCACTGATTATGGTGCTCAGAATATCAGAGGCGACAGCTTTGAGGGACAACAAACAAACTGAAACCCTTATTCTCCATCTCATTTGTACGTTCTCATCTGCTGACTGCTAATCGGGTGTCTGTCATCCCATTTTTTAAGATAATGTGTTTAGTGACAAACAAATAACTGAAAGAAACCCTTTGAAAGATTTTAAAGCATTTTCTAGGCATGGGTTTGAATAAAGTGTTAATATTAGTTTTTATTGTATAATAGCATTTCTTCTAAATTAAAAATATATATTGTTATTTAGATTTGTTTTATTACTAGGAAATAACAAGTGTTTTCACTTGTTGTGATTGAAAATCAGGGTTATTCCACAGAAAGGATTTAGTTAAGGCATTGTACCATGTTGTCTATAAATGAATATCAACATGTCTGAAAACACTTTGAAGTTTATTCATAAACTAATTCGAGAGGATCACGCACTTATGATTGACCACGGCTGGTGCTGCATTAGCTAACACATGATTCACCAATCAGATGATTCCTAACTCACCATAAATAGTTTCTTACCTAAGTTATTTTCGTCTTGAAGAATCCCCCTTCCCACCCTGCCTCCTTTTTCTAGATAGGGCGACACGGCAGCCCAGTGCTTAGCACTGCTGCCTTATAGCAAGAATTTCACCGATTAAAGTCAGAAGACATTTCTGTGCGGAGTTGCATGTTCTCCCCGTGCTCACGTGGAGTTTCACCCTGGTTTGCCGGTTTCCTCTAACAGTCCAAAAACACACAACATAAGTAAATTGACCATACCAAATTGGCACCATAGATGAGCTCTTAGGGTGCTTTGACACTTTTGGTCTGCACCCGGGTTCATTTGAAGTCAGAGTACGATATGTTTAGCTAGTGTGAACGTGTGTTCTGAACTCGGCTGCGCACCCACGAACCGTACCTGAATCGTATTTTTGCGGCAGCCACTTTCTGTTTGTCCAAAACCAAAAGAATCAGTAAAAGCAGAATGACCACGTTGTGTGTACGTCTTTCCATTTTGGCGCTTTGCTTTCGTGGCCATCACCTAGCAACAGCCATACACACAACAGCAGCTCGATGCCAATTATAATCAATCATCAGCTAAGTGTGAACTCTTGAAACACATTTTTTTGTTATTCTGACCAGTTTTTATTTAATTGTGTTGGTGAGCCTTTCTGGATAAAATCGGCTGTAAGTGATGTTGACTTTGCAAAGTTTTCTTTTCACCTGGTTCTAGCCATGTGTAATCTGGCAACTTCCAGGTTCATGCCTGGAAATATATGTACCTCAGCTCTCTTGTACATAAGTTTACCTTTCATCTTCAGAATAAACCAAAAAAACTGATATACAGTTGAAGTCAGAAATATTACCCCCCAACCCCCCCCCCCCCCCCCCCCGAATCTTTTTTTTTCTTTTTTAAATATTTCCCAAATGATGTTTAACAGAGCAAGGAAATTTTCACAGTATGTCTGATAATATTTTGTCCTCTGGAGAAAGTCTTATTTGTTTTATTTTGGCTAGGATAAAAGCAGTTTTAAATTTTTTAAGAACCATTTTAAGGTCAAAATTATTAGCCCCTTTAAGCTACATATTTTTTTCAATAGTCTACAGAACAAACCATCGTTATACAATAACTTGCCTAATTACCCTATCCTGCCTAGTAAACTTAATTAACCTAGTTAAACTTTTAAATGTCAAAAAAAAAAAATGTTTAAGTGTCTTGAAAAATATTTAGTAAAATATGATTTACTGTCATCATGGCAAAGATAAAATTAATCAGTTATTACAAATGAGTTATTAAGACTATTAAGTTTAGAAATTTGTTGAAAAAATCATCCCTCCAATGCACAGAAATTGGGGAAAAAATAAACGGGGGCCAATAATTCAGGGAGGCTAATAATTCTGACTTCAACTGTACATTAAATAAAATATATATTAAAAAAGCTTTACTCAAACACATAATTACAATTACTTGAGTAACTTGAGTTTATATACATAGTAATGCAGTAACGAAGATGTGCTAGCTCACTGGTTAGCTCTTCTTATATAGCATGAATGTCTGCTTTCATTCCTTTGCACAGAGTGAAAATATTTGCTTTGATATCATTGAACAAAGTCATTATCTCAGCTTTTAGCTGCCCCAGCACTGCTTCTCTGGATACCTGCAGTTCCTCTCCTAATGTCTGAAGCAAGATTGAGCTCTCCACTGTGATTTTGCAGTCTAGACGGTGTTACATTTTCTGCCATTTTTGGACTGCTGACTGTGAAGCTACTCAGCGTTTTTGCTTTGTTTCTTTCTACCTTCTTCTTCACTGTAGACATTCTGTTGTTGGCTTACTTATATTACATTTGATCCTTGCTTTATTAACATTCGGGAGCTCAAATGACTACAGTATATTAATGTATTGTTTTTCAGCAGAGTCTTACACTGAAAAAAGTGTTGCATGCAAAACTGTAGCAAACAATTTATTTGTGTTGAATTTAAAAAACAAATTAAATTGAGCAATGTTCAACTTAATTTGTTTGTTTAAATTCAACCCAAATAAATTGTTTACAACCACTTAACGTAAAAAAATTTAGTAAATCCAAGGAATCATCTTTGAATATTTTTTTTCAGTGTACGCTTCCAACATCATCCATCTAGCAAATGACAATTTTTTAATTTAAATGTAGAAACACAAATGTAGTACACAGAATAAAACCAAAAAAAAAAAAAAGTATATACACTAAATAAAAATATATAAATAAGCTTTACTTAAACATTTCATTACAAGTAATTAATCCAGAAAAACTGTGATTTGCAAGTGGTTTCTACATTTTTTCATTGCTTTAAATATATAATATGCCCATTTTGACAGTCAAAAGTCACTGTAATTTGCTTACTTGGTGATCAATAAGAATTACTATTATTATTATTATTATTATTATTATGTTATTAAACAGTAATGAAACATTTTAAGATTTTTTGATGAACAGAAACATTCAAACCAACAGCGTTTATTAAAAATAGCTTTTAAATCTTATCTTCTGCAATATAATGCATGTCTTACTGCCTCTTAGCTTTATAAATGAGAAATTTAAAAGCAGCTTCTCTGCTACTCTGCAGGGAAAATGTCTTTTCTCATATGTCTGTTTACTGCTATAATGCAGTTTTAACTTGTTTTAAATTAGATTATCTTGTCCTCCAACAGGCTTTTATAATGTGAAGCAGGCAGACGGAGAGGGCTGGCCTTTTATTTTTGTTTGTTTACATAATTTGATTTCAGAGTTGCTGGGTTGACAAGCCTGGTAACCTTCAGATGTCCTCTGAGCCGGTTTTAGGGCAGCGGGGAGAAGGGAAGAGAGGGAGATGGTAATAGGTCAAAGGTCAGCAGAATGGAAGGGCAAGCAGATCCATCTGTCATCTGTTGGCTGGTGATGTGTTTGGCATTCTGCTCCAGTTCGCCTCCTGTTGCCGACCATGACTGAGGCTTTCTACAAACTGGCGAACAACACAATCCCGCGAAACACATCACACCTCACAAACATAGACAGAGGACACACAACTTGACATGTCTTGTCATTTCTGTAGCTTGGCTAGTTGAACATGACAGTCTAGCTGACAAGGTCATGAGTTTTCAGGAATATGTTTACATTTATTTTATATTTACAGTACAGATAAATATAATTTGATGTAACTTTGATTAAAACAGTTTGATAATTAATTCAACCATTTATAAATAATTAAACTTATATCAACTGGGAATGTTCTCGATGAGTGCCACGACAAAATGAGTGTGGCTTATTTCGATTACATATTATATATATTATTTAAATAATGCTTTCAGCGTATTATAACAGCTTGTCACCCAACGATAACCACAGTTATTCTGCAAAATTATCGTTAAAGTGAGCGGCGTTCATCTGACAGGTCCATTTATGATAGCACCCTCCCAATGGATACTGGATAAGACGAAATTGCCAAGCATCCAGCCCGAAATATACAACTATCTCATTGAAACTCCAAGTAATTTTACAAAAGAGAAGTTATAGGCCTATAAGTCTTTGGATGCCTACAATTTTGTTCTGTGTGGTCATGTGCAAGAAATAATGTTCCATGATTACGAGATTCAAAACCTGGTAGTGCTAAAAACAGAGGTTCTGCCTAGCCAAAGACAAGGAAAGAAGACGGAACTCTGAATAATCTGAATAATCATCAACAAGCAAAACAACTGCATTTTAATTAGGTCCTCACTCTTTTCAGCTCCCTTTTAGCCAAAGACATATGCGGTTGGCATTAAAAGCAGTGTTGTGTACAGTAAAAGTTATGAGTTTTTTATTTTTGAAATTTGGCATCCTACCGCACAACACGACATGTTTGCTATTGCAACCGGTCTCTTTTTGCAACCGCAAATCATTAATCATTAATCAAAATCAACTGCCAGTTTAGGATCCACTTGTTATAATCTTTATCTCAAAAACAAAACAAATAATATTGTTTCGTTTAAATAAAGTCTTCTAATGTTTGTGGAGTATACTGCTCTTTTCAAGCTCGAAATGTACATCATGTAAATGATAATGTTACAAAGATTTAATTTAAATACAACAAACTATCTTAGTAAAGTTTCTGAAAGTTTTCATGTAATTAAAATCAACTTTATCTGGTATCTGCAATGAGAACTGTATTTTTGTGCCAGATAAGCAATATGCTAACATTATTGCTAAAAGATAATTGAAAGGACTGCTGACTTCAATAATTTCAATTACTATAGGAAAGTATCTTAAAAAGTCATCTACAGAGAAATATGTAATTAAATTCAAATTTGACTCAATTTTAGTGCTGAATAGTGTATATTTATATAATTTGATTGTTATTTCTGTATAGACATAATTTAGGTAAAAATAGGTTTTAATAAGAAATGTATTGGGAAAGTAAAGTACATCTACAAACAGGAACAAGAACAGAAAATACCGTAACGATTTACATTTAACACAATTGCTGTGGTGCATACTATAAGGCCCAATCCCAATTCTATTTTTGTACCCCTACCCCTTCCCCTTGGCCCTTGAAGAGTGTTAAGGCAAAGGGCTTCAAATTTTACCCAAAATTTAAAACTAAATACATGATCTTTACACAATCCAGATAATCAATACACAATTTTAATATTAAAACTTTAAATGGCGCACAGATTGAACAAGTTGCATCTTATAAATATTTAGGTGTCTAATGACACCTAAATGACAGAATAGACCTCATTACAGTTAAGGAGAAAACAACATATATTTTAGTTTTCATTTTTAAAGCTTTAGTTGGTAAATTGCCACAGTATATATCAAATTACTGTGGTACTGCTCAAATACTTACACTACCAGATCAGCCGATATACTCTTAAGATGCCATTTTTTTCACACAGAGTTAGGTCAATCTGCATTCTCTAAGTATGCTCCATATGTACGGAATGAGCTTCAAGTTATTTTAAAGTCATTTTAGAACAGTGATTATGGTTTATACTATTCTTGTGTGTGTCTAGGTGTTGTGACATGTATTTTTTATTTTATTTTTTTTGTAACTTTGTCCTACAGATGTTACTACTTCAATGTGTTCCTTATGGCGCCATTCATACCGCGGCGACAGCGGTACTTGGTGCGCCAGCAGCTTTTGACCGCTGGGTGGCAGTTTAACCACAGATATTCAGCTTTGCCTTTCCACAACACTAAACAGACTTTTCTGTGCGTACCTTATGTGATCAGATGTGTTCAATTAAAATATAATTTTGATTTAGTTTTCTTAGTAATAAACATGATCTTACCAGGGCTTAAAGTATTCCGGCACCATGCCGGATCTCCGGCGTGCGGCCGTGAGAGAAAAAAAAAATAGAGCTTGCACATGCGGTTTAGTTGGGGATGCTCAAAATAACCGATTAAGCAATAACCGAAAGGGCACGTTTGTAACCGATGAATGGTATCAGTTAAACGATTAAAATATGCTTTATACATTTTTAAAGTTTGGCTGCAGACGGGGCATCTGTTAAATTGTTTACTGACTGCAGCCAGTGTTTTACGCTCTGCTTATGCTCGCTCAGCGCCAATCTGGAAACATTTTGGATTCGTGGCGAACGAGAAAGGCGAATCAATAATTAGGATGAAGCTATTTGTTGGGCTTGTTTAGAAAAATAAGTGTTAAATGGACAAACACGTCGAACCTCCAGAGCTGCGGTCATGTCACCCAGCCCATGGAATGCGGAGCCAGCTCCGGTGTCATCTACTGAACGCAAATGCCCAGCTAGTCCAGCCAGGTATGGCAGAGAGGCCTTTTCAAAAATGGCCAAATACAAAAGAGAAACTGATAAATAGTAGACGTTGATGAGAAATGGAGCAGCATATTTGGTAGTTGAGAACGCGCCGCTCCGCGATGTAGAGCTGGTTTCCGAGAAATGCAGGCGGCGGAGCAAGATACCCTCTTTGCCACAGTATCTGCATGCGCTACAGGCACACGTCTCAGTGCTGCTGGAAACATTGTAATCTCAAATAAGTCTCCGTTTAAACCGAACAAAGTCAACATGTTAGTTTTTCTGGCAAAGAATTTAAAATATGAATAGAAAACAAAAGGCGAAGAGACGCAGTTTTTTTTTTCAACATCTGACTTATGTTGTTACAAGCCTAGGCTAATATTTTTGTTCTTCGTTACTATTTATATTATTATTGATTAGTATTTGTGAAGTTTCTAAAATGTAACGTTTACTGTTTCAAGCAGTTAAAGTTATTTCTATTTAACTAGCCTTCATTATTATAGGCTGTATTGTGTTGTTTTATCAACGAAAGTTAAACAACAAACATGTTCGTTTGTACGGATATTTAGCATAATACTTTTGTCTTTTTTGATTTCTTAATTTTTACATGAAATGTAAATTAACTTAGGTAGGCTACTTGGGTACAGGGGCGTAATTTGTTGGTAGTATACCGAGGAATGCTTAGATAGTGAATATTGTCATCATTATTTTAAAAAATTATAAATAAATAAATAAATAAATAAATAAATAAATAAAACACCTTACGAAAAGGATGAAATAAAGGAAAAGCATGCTCTTAATCATTCTTCATAATCTGATTCGTAGCTATACATGCAATAAACTTATATTGCGCCGACAAGAACAAGCTCTAAAAGGTAAAGTCTAAAGCCAGAGGAGTTATTGATATTAATGTTAGTTGTTAATATGATCGTAAACACTGCGTTGTATAATTAACGCCGTCATTGTGTCGTGTCTGCGATTTTATTTTCTCGTTGAAGAACAGAAAATTCATGTTATCGCCGTCTTCCCAGCCAGGTTTTTCAACATCTGACTTATGTTGTTACAAGCCTAGGCTAATATTTTTGTTCTACGTTACTATTTATATTATTATTGATTAGTATTTGTGAAGTTTCTAAAATGTAACGTTTACTGTTTCATGCAGTTAAAGTTATTTCTATTTAACTAGCCTACATTATTATAGGCTGTATTGTGTTGTTTTATCAACGAAAGTTAAACAACAAACATGTTCGTTTGTACGGATATTTAGCATAATACTTTGGTCTTTTTGATTTCTTATTTTTTACATGAAATGTAAATTAACTTAGGTAGGCTACTTGGGTATAGGGGCGTAATTTGTTGGTAGTATACCGAGGAATGCTTAGATAGTGAATATTGTCATCATTATTTAAAAAATTATAAATAAATAAATAAATAAATAAATAAATAAATAAATAAATAAATAAATAAATAAAACACCTTACGGAAAGGATGAAATAAAGGAAAAGCATGCTCTTAATCATTCTTCATAATCTGATTCGTAGCTATACATGCAATAAACTTATATTGCGCCGACAAGAACAAGCTCTAAAAGGTAAAGTCTAAAGCCAGAGGAGTTATTGATATTAATGTTAGTTGTTAATATGATCGTAAACACTGCGTTGTATAATTAACGCCGTCATTGTGTCGTGTCTGCGATTTTATTTTCTCGTTGAAGAACAGAAAATTCATGTTATCGCCGTCTTCCCAGCCAGGTTTTTCAACATCTGACTTATGTTGTTACAAGCCTAGGCTAATATTTTTGTTCTACGTTACTATTTATATTATTATTGATTAGTATTTGTGAAGTTTCTAAAATGTAACGTTTACTGTTTCAAGCAGTTAAAGTTATTTCTATTTAACTAGCCTACATTATTATAGGCTGTATTGTGTTGTTTTATCAACGAAAGTTAAACAACAAACATGTTCGTTTGTACGGATATTTAGCATAATACTTTGGTCTTTTTTGATTTCTTATTTTTTACATGAAATGTAAATTAACTTAGGTAGGCTACTTGGGTACAGGGGCGTAATTTGTTGGTAGTATACCGAGGAATGCTTAGATAGTGAATATTGTCATCATTATTTTAAAAAATTATAAATAAATAAATAAATAAAACACCTTACGGAAAGGATGAAATAAAGGAAAAGCATGCTCTTAATCATTCTTCATAATCTGATTCGTAGCTATACATGCAATAAACTTATATTGCGCCGACAAGAACAAGCTCTAAAAGGTAAAGTCTAAAGCCAGAGGAGTTATTGATATTAATGTTAGTTGTTAATATGATCGTAAACACTGCGTTGTATAATTAACGCCGTCATTGTGTCGTGTCTGCGATTTTATTTTCTCGTTGAAGAACAGAAAATTCATGTTATCGCCGTCTTCCCAGCAAGGTTTTTCAACATCTGACTTATGTTGTTACAAGCCTAGGCTAATATTTTTGTTCTACGTTACTATTTATATTATTATTGATTAGTATTTGTGAAGTTTCTAAAATGTAACGTTTACTGTTTCAAGCAGTTAAAGTTATTTCTATTTAACTAGCCTACATTATTATAGGCTGTATTGTGTTGTTTTATCAACGAAAGTTAAACAACAAACATGTTCGTTTGTACGGATATTTAGCATAATACTTTGGTCTTTTTTGATTTCTTATTTTTTACATGAAATGTAAATTAACTTAGGTAGGCTACTTGGGTACAGGGGCGTAATTTGTTGGTAGTATACCGAGGAATGCTTAGATAGTGAATATTGTCATCATTATTTTAAAAAATTATAAATAAATAAATAAATAAAACACCTTACGGAAAGGATGAAATAAAGGAAAAGCATGCTCTTAATCATTCTTCATAATCTGATTCGTAGCTATACATGCAATAAACTTATATTGCGCCGACAAGAACAAGCTCTAAAAGGTAAAGTCTAAAGCCAGAGGAGTTATTGATATTAATGTTAGTTGTTAATATGATCGTAAACACTGCGTTGTATAATTAACGCCGTCATTGTGTCGTGTCTGCGATTTTATTCTTCTCGTTGAAGAACAGAAAATTCATGTTATCGCCGTCTTCCCAGCCAGGTTTTCATGCACAGTTTCCGTTTTTGTTTCTTCTCAAACAATAAAGTTTCGCTATAGCAGGCCCGGCGGCAGGATATCATAAATGAGGGCGCAAGGGCGATATTTTTATATGACGTGCTAAAATTGAAAAATGAAATTTACATGAAGAGCTTTATTAGTGAAAAGCTGCCGAGCGCAACGAAATGCGCTATAAGCTATATTTGCTCTTATGTGCTGAAATACTTAACACTTTTCTTAAGACCACAGAATAATATGCAACATCTAAATGTCATATAGCCAATAAGGAAAAATTAACATGTTTCAGGTCTCTCCAGTGCATTTGGACTGAATATTTGACTGTGTCTTACTGGATGTCTCCAGTAACTCTATAAACATAGAGGCACACGCAGACTGTAGAATTCATTCATTAATTCTTTCTTTTATTTATTTATTGTCAACCAAATATATATATATAAATTAATATGTGTGTGTGTGTGTGTGTGTGTGTGTGTGTGTGTGTGTGTGTGTGTGATTGCAGCAGACTGAAGAAGTTGTGCATTGGGTGGGTGGCATCTGCTGTTATGCAGAGGGCTCTACGGGTAAGACGTGTGCTGTAAATGTCCTGAAGGGAGGGGAGAGAGACACCAACGATCTTCTCAGCTGTTCTCACTATGCATTGAAGTGTTTTCCTGCAGAAAATCCAAGGTTCCATACCACACAGTGATGCAGCTGGTCAGGATGCTCTCAATAGTGCCTCTGTAGAAGGTGTACATGATTGGGGCTGGTGCTCTTGCTCTTTTGAGTGGCAGCCTGTTTGAACATATCCCAGTCTGTGGTATTGAAGCAGTCTTGTAAAGCCTCTGAAGAACCTTCTGGCCACACTTGTATCTCCTTGCAAACCGGTTTGGTGACTTTAACTATCGGTCTGTAAGCAGGCATTAGCATGACAGTTAAGTGGTCCACCAAGGTGGGGGAGGGGGAAGGCTTTGTAAGCTCCTCTCTGTGTGGTGTAAACACAAAAGCACAACAGTCCTTTACAGTCCTATGTGATGAACGAAGTAGACGGATGTAGTCCAGTTTGTTGTCTAGCGAGCGTACGTTCGCTAGAATGATGGAGGGGATTGCGGGTTTGTGGGGGTTAGCCGCTAGCCTTGTTCGGATACCCCCGCGCTTACCCCTCTTCTGCTTCCTCTCGCGCCGCTTGAAGCGCCTCCATTGTGGGCGAGGTGGTGAGGTGGGGGTCGGAGGATGGGTACGCATCCGGAGCAAGCCGAAATCTTGCAGCTCATCAGTGTCCGCGGAGTTTAACTTGTGAAGTTTGTTTCTACCGATGTCGAGCAGAAATGTTCGACTATATGCGCGCTTAAGGACAGATAAACGTGACGTTGACGCACAATAACACGGCGACGTACAAGACGAGGAACACAAAAACACATTAATAACATATTAATTGTATAGCTTTAATAATAATAATAATAATAATAATGGATATAACAAATTATAATATTATAGTATAGACATTTTTACTAGGCTACTTTAATATTAATCCCTAACTGAAAAACGAATGTGAAAATGACTGGCAGCTGTGCTAAAATTAATATAATGGCAAATTTCTTCTGCGTTTTTTCCCTTTATAGCTCAATAGTTTTATTCAAAGAATATAGTTCTCTCTTCAACTTTCAGGTTTGAGGTGGGGGAAGAAATGGCAGAGGCAATTCAAATGTACCATCTCTAAATTAAAAAAGGCCACTTACGCGGCATCTGTGTGTAAAGATTATTACCTTATATTTATTTTATTATTATTATTTATTTATTCATTCATTCATTCGTCATTCGTTTTCTTTTTGGCTTAGTCCCTTTATTAGTCTGTAATTGCCACAGCGGAATGAACCGTCAACTTATCCAGCATATGTTTTACGCAGAGGATGCCAGGAGGGCCAGCTGGGGCTTCGGGACGGAGTGAAAGGAGAGGCAGGACTTTGCCCCGAGTCTGGGAAAGATGGCTTGCCGTCATTACACTAGTTTTCCGATGGCACACGATGGCACACGAGTTACATGCGCCAAACACATGAACAAATAAATTAATAAATAAGGGAAAGAAAACATCTAGCCTTACAGGCTGAGTTCTTTTTGATTATAATCGCCGTTAAGTTTCCGTTTTAAATGTAAGGCTGTTGCAAAAAATAATAAAATTGCTTAAAATAATACAATTTTAATTTATAAGTGACTTTGCTGCGTCCCCCTTGATGTTTCAATAACGCATAATAATCTATACACCATATTAAAGACACTTAAATAGACATGATTTCGGCCTCACTGATGCCCATTAACTCCTGACAGACAAGCTTTTGGTTATGAGAAGGGGGAAGGGGTCTCCACTAAGTGTTTTTCACAAACATGAATACACAAAATCCAAAACTCCTATAGGACGGGTGGCGTAACAAAACCTATGCGTTTAAAAATTAAACCGCATTAAATATGGGGCCTTATGAAAATGAATGTTTCTATCTTTTGAACGGTGACGGCATAATATCATGGAATTACTTTCAATAGCAAAATAAAAAACATCTCAAGGAAGAACAGACAAAAGAAAGTTTCACTTCTATCACTCTTTAAAAGTTTTGGTTTGGTTCATTGTAAATGCTGAGTCTCGTTATGAGCTGATCTTCATTTCTCTGTGTTGGTGGAATAAAGCAGGCGAGTCAGCCGCACCAATTTATGAGCAGACAGAGCAGGATTCTCATGATGACCACCGGCGCAATTCCGCTCTTTGTTATGAGCCGTAGTTTCAGTGTAAACTTAGTAAAGGTGAGTTTCTTTGGCGATGATGTGTACAGTGTTAGATTTTATATTTAGCGGACATTTGCGCTGAACACGCGGTGAATGCAACGCATCAAGATTCGGGCACCTTCTCCGAAAACACTCGATTGATCTCAGCTGGCGGATCAACATTTACCTCATGTCATGATCGCTGTCATCTGCGCCATTATTATTATTATAACTTTAGGGGAGGTTTGCAAACCTGTGCACTTTTCACTCTTCAGTCGTTTGTATTTCCTGCAGTAACAAAAGCTCCCTGTTCATTATATTCAGACACACAAATGCTCCCAAATATATTATAAGGGGGCATAGATTAAATTTCGGGCGCTCATGCGACCAAAATGGTTGCAATTTCGAGCCCTGTAGTATAAGGACATGTATTCAGACCACAACTGAACGTTTGAAGAAAATTGAATGCCTTATTATTTAGAATTAGCTATTATTGATGTAAATGCAGCCGTTCAAGGTGCATAATTGATTTATTACGGTACTGACAGTATTAGAAAATCCATGTCGTGGCGCAATGTCACACCGGTGATGACTATGACACCGGTGTACCGCCCACCCCTACTACCTGTTATTTAAAATATCTATATTACGCTCCAAGCATTCGCCAAAAAGAAAATATTTCTAAGTAAAAACACAAAACATAGCTGAATAGAGTGTTGCCTGCTTTAGAGGATGGGTTAGTAATTATATTATAACTGGTTATGTTCAGGTCAATGAAATAATACCTTTAATAAATAAAATATGTTCGTAAGAACGTGGTGAGCCAGTGATTCCGTCGCTGTCATCAGTGGTTTAATGAGCTCAGGAGAATTCTGCTTTGCATTTTTCTATGCATTACTAACATCACTAAACCAGACATTTGTTTTATAAGTTAACCAAATATTCGCAGAGATTCAGCAGTTTTTTTTTTCTGACGCGTTTGCCAGTCATGCCAGTCAGTGAAAAAAAAGTAACCGTGGCCCTGTTTGCAGGTATTAATATTCGTTTTTTCGTCAATCTGATGCAATTTTTATTATTTATACAGGACGTTAAAATGCAATTAAAAGTTTCAAATCAATTAAACTCAATTTATAAAAAGGCTAGCCTATTTTATGCATTAAATAGAACTAATTTCCTTTATTTCTGATTAGACCATGCATTTTAGACTATTTTACAATTGTAATATGTGCATATGCTTTTTTTTTTAAAATAACATTCGTTTAACAAACATTTTAGCACATCGAAAGTAATTAAGTGACCTGTTTTTTTTTTTATTAAAACCTTTATGCAAAAGGATCAGAGGATAAATTATCGTAGGATAAACGTATCTTATGGAAAAACACCAATTGACGGGCTCTGCTTTCGGTTTTAAAAGAATCAAGCAGCTTTAAAAAATATAATTTGCTGAAGAGAAATGACAGGAAAAAAAGAAAAAAAAAAGATTAAATATATAGCGACTGTTAAAAGAACATTTTTCTTTAATATATTCTTTCGACTCCGAAACATCAGCTAAGAAAGATTATGATGAATGACGGAGTTTCTCTATTGCCTGCTTCAGCAGTTGTCCCGGTCCCGCTGGTTATGAACGAGGAGGCGGAGAGAATGCGCTGTTTAGTTTCGGCTTGATATATTTAAATAAAAACTAACACCGAACTGCTTTTAACGCTCAAAAAGTTAAACTAAAATGCACAATTCTTGTTGGTTGCACCCGCGGGATGCACAATGAACCAAACGCGGCATTATTTTAATTCTATATTCGTGAAGAATGAGCCATGAGATTGAGATTTTTGAAGGTGCTCTCTAGCGGCGAAGTTCCTGGCAGAGTAGCGAGTGAAAAAATGTGCATAAAGAAATTGGACAAGAGGAATAACATTTTAAATTATATAACAATCATCGTATTCTTTCTAATCCTCGCCCAGTTTGAATACAAGTTGTGTTTTTTTAATATTTGTGGCTGGGAAGTTTATTAAGAATATATTTATAATTATATATAATTAAATAAATACATAATTATATATATATATATATATATATATATATATATATATATATATATATAGAGAGAGAGAGAGAGAGAGAGAGAGAGAGAGAGAGAGAGAGAGAGAGAGAGCTGCTGTAAAGGCTATTTCTTTCCGTTCGCATCCCGTCCCTTTGCGCCCCCTGGCGGCTTTTTCACAAACTGCGGTCTTACACTAAAAACAGAGCAGCATTTATTTCAAACGGCGGCGGTATAAGCCACGGCGGTAATAGCCACTTTGAACTCTCACCTACTGTATGCTGCCTGTCTTGACCAGGACTCCCTGGTAGAAGATATTGTATCTCAATGGGACATTCGTGGTTAAACAATTAAATAAATAAATAATCATGTTATCATAATGATATAATGTGGCAATTTGATTGTAACTGTACAGTGCATTTACACTGTGGCCATATTCATCTATGTAAACATAAAAACCAACATTAACATTATAGCAAACACTGTAAAAAGCTCATTCTCAGCCACTAGACTTTTCTGACAGGGGATTCATCGAGTGACAGGGTATTCATCTGACAGGGACTGTCATCAAGTAACAATGTTGTGGGACTACTATGTAAGTGTTATTATTAGAGATTATAGATAGCAAAATTTAGCGGTTTTTATTTTATCGTTTTTTTTTAAAGCATCACAGTAAAACACAAAAGTGGTTGTGAATGTGTGAAAACATATGCTTGTTTGTTGTAAAAATTCGTAATAATGACAAAAATCCTCATTTGTGCATCTCTTGACTGCCGTGTGCAGCCATACTGCCGTTGTAGATGGTGTTTGGTGATGGTGTTTCAAGTGTGGTCCTAAAAAAATCTCAGTTTTAAGAGCTATCTAGCCCTTCCCCTTCAAGCTAAATAGAAAGGGGTAAAAGGGGAAGAGCTACTGTGGAGAATTGGGATTAGGCCTAATTTTTCTCTAATTAATTAGCACCATGCAAAAAAAAAAAAAAAAAAGGTATACATCAAAATGTATTAGTTTTAGAAAAAATGTCAATATAGCAGAGGAGAATGGAAGAGTAGCTCAGAAAAGTAACTACAGAAAATATTTTCCTAAATTAAAACCATATTTCACCCACAATTTGTGTGCATTATATATTTTGTTCTATATAGTTTACAATTTGCTAATGTCATACGTATTTCACAACGAGTCTCTCGTGAGCTTTGTCTTTAGCACAAAACAAACGAGTGATTGAAGAGTTGCTGACTAGAAGACAATTTAAACATCTTTAACAAGGTTTCACAGTAGATATCTACAGTGGGGAGCTCACTAGGGTTTGAATCAGATCTAATAAGTGTTCAACTACGTGACAAATCACAAGACAGGCAACATTTTTCAAGCTTGCGCTCAAATTAAAATGCAAATGCATGTAGATTTCTTGTAATAATGGCAATTTATAAAATCTGAACCCATTAATTTGTAGCTAATGTTCAAAGCCCATGTTCCCGGTTAAGTCTGCATTTTAACAAGAAATGAACATTGATTGTGGTGTTTGATAAAACGTCTCAGAAATTTGCAGAGATCAAGGGGCATTGTGTTGGGGATCCAGTATGCAAGAGTGCTGGACAGAGTGTGTTCATTATTCATTTTAATTGTGGCACAGCTGAATAATGTCTCAAACTGTCTCTGTGCGGCGAAGTTAATTATCATCGAAAACAGATGCCTTGAGCTTGAGCGGTGGAGCGTTGGGAGAATAACCAGAGCTGTTGTGTTACAGTCATTTTCTTTTGTTGCTGCGAGTCAACCAAGCTGTGTAACCGCAGCACTGTGCAGACCTTTTTGAGCCAAGATGGTTGGGTTTGAACTGTTGAACCTGTCATCCGGTCTAGAGGCTCAACAGGGAATGTTCTCGACGAGTGCCATGACAAAATGAGTGTGGCGTACAGAGAGCTACCTGTCGCAGTGATTCTGCACGCAGGAGCGTTTGTGATGGCCGCCGTAGAACGGATGTGATGTTGTGTGACCGTGGGGGTTGAGGGAACGCTGGTAATCACAGGTTATGGGTAAACTGTTTTGAATATGTGTCACTACTTGAGACTACAAACAATTTGAAACAAAAAACAAAGTGTCCGTTTATTTACATTTGCTCTCCCAAAAATGTGGTGTCATTTCTACCATAACCAACAACTATCCCTGAATAAAGCAATACAATTTGTTTTATATATAATTATGAAATATTAAAATTCTAAACATCACTTGTGAACAACATAGAGTCATTCTTTCCCATCACAAAATATGAGGTGGAAATGAAATGGAAGATACCCTCACACAGTTCATTACTTCATTACAGGAAAGATTTATTATAAGTAATTATTACGTGGCTCTCTGCAATACTTGACTGATTTTAATTGATCACAACATTCCAATGTGTGTCACGTGGGTACTTGAAATCATTCTGACCATCAGTAAATATGTTCACATTCATATATTTGCTTGTCTGTCTCCACTTCTGTTTTAGATGTTTCTGAATAATGCGTAGGTTAGTGTATGATCCACTCAGCCACTTTTGTTTCTGTCAGCTTTGCCTATAAATAAAGAATTAATAACAGCTTAGATCGATGTTTTGTGTCTAATGTTTACATTTGTGGCAAGAAGTCAGCATATTATTTCACAGAATAAAGCAAATCTAATACAATAGCCTGTCTGGCTTTATCCTACGATAACAACCTTGCTGCTGGAGCATACTTTAACCAGACCGCCTAGTTTTCATAATACCAGTCATATATGTAAAGCACACATAATGTCCTTCAGTTCGGTTACGTCCAGTGGCCATAATGTAATGATTGAGAGGACATCATTTTTCAAGAGACACACTCATGTGCGCTGCGTATGCAACATCTAGAAATCATGTAAAACAATTAATTTCAAACTGAAATAAATTTTATTTGATTATATGATTTGGAATTGGATGTTTTATGAGATTATTTAGATTTTTTGCAATTATTTTGCGTTTAAATTAATCATTTTGCATGATCGCAAAAAATGGCAACTTTTTGTTGATTATAGCAATATAATTCATTATTTAACGAGCTACTTTTTTGATTTGGATCAATGTTTAATGTCTAATTGTTTTGTTGTGGCAGGTAGCCATGTAATAGGCATGATAATGTACATCCAGCCGATTGTTTTGCAGAATAAAGCCCTTCAGTCACGTTGGGCTGTATTCTGTGAGATTAATCAGCTGTATGTACATCATCTCTTACATAAATAAAGTATGCCACTGTTTGATGTTACTTTGTAAACAAATTAGTGAATGAAAACCGGTTATTGGAAGCTTATTTTTAAAGGTCCAAATGTACCTGAGCAACATTGAGCCGTGTCATAGAAATGGATATTTGTCTTCATGTTTTGTCTACATAGCGTTATGACAGAAAGGCAAAAGAGTGAGAGTGAAGTAAATCTTTATCCTCACTATGCAGCATCTGTCTGTGTTCCTGTTTTTGCTGCGCTAGATGGCAGATTGTGACAGGTCCATGAATCTTCTTTTTACAGGCGGCACCTGCACATATGCAGTGCAGTGGCTTATATTGGCGCAGAACTGCTCAAGTACTCTGCATCTGGGCATGCTCATTTATCACTAATGCAGGTCCGTCAGGGTTCCTGGATGGCCGGTCAATACTGCATCCTTCTCTTCAGGCATTCATCAACCCAGGCACCGCTTGGCACAGAGACATGCACGTGATGGAGGGAGGTGGCTAAAACAGTAATTTAAGAGACTGTAATGGGGTGTCTTTTTCTGGCTGGATCTCAGAAAGGGGCAAATCTGTCTGAGTCAAATGCGGCAACCCTTTATTTTACAGTTGTCTGCAGGAAGGCAAAGTGATAATTAATGTGGTGAATGTGTCTTCAAGTGCGAAAGCAAGGGTGGAAGTGAAAGAGTACGTGTGTGAGAGTGTGAGTGAGAGAGAAAGAGAAGTTACATGTGTGAAATTGAGTATGAGAGACAGAGAGCTGGGTAAAATGACCAGACACCTACAGTAAGGTACTGTAGGTGGAGGAGAGGACTCGCACCTTTCTCAGGTCTTTATTATATATATATATATATATATATATATATATATATATATATATATATATATATATATATATATATATATATATATATATATATATATGTATATATATATATAATAAAAGTGCCGCTAAATTAGCACTCAAGCACAATTGCAGATCTTTCAGTGTTTTTACTTGAAAATATGAATGAGTGTACAGTGAATTAGTTGATGGTAAACATGATGTCTAAATTCAGCAACATGATTCACAGTGAGCTACAGTGTGTTACCGACCGAGGCAGAGGTACTTAAAAAAACCAAGGCATGCAAATAACAAAACTCATTTACTTGCTTATTTACAATTAGAAAGAGAGGGAACATGCTTGTTGGATGCCTGTTTCTCAAGCTCATTATTTTTTCAGCGCAGGCTGAACAATGGAAGTTTAAAAAGCGGAACATAATAAAGATGGATCTGACAGAACTTGCTATTCACCACCTATGCTGGGTCTCAATCAATGCCACTCAGGATTTCATTTTCAATGACAAAATTATGCAAACTGAATATAGCACGCTGAGGGTGAAACGGTTAACTCACGTGGGATTTTGTGCAGTTCATTCATGAACTTGTCTTTGACTTTAGAGAACATCTCATCTTTGGTCTCACGGGGTCCAGGTCCTGCTGCCTCTGTGCTGTTGCCCGGTACCTCAGGCGCTGCGGTGGGCGCAGGGTTCCCCACCCGAGCCTCCCTTCGACTCATCGCTGGATGTGGGAGCCAGGCAGAAGCTAAACAGACAAAAGAGAGAGAGTTATTTAAGTAAGCTGCGACTTTAAAAAAAGAATTATTGTAATTATTGTTACAATTATTGTAACATCTTTAGCCTAGTTTAGATTGTCCGTCCAAAATAGTATGTTGTGCATATCTCATTGAAATCTTATCATAATCAGCAAGTGTGATTCACAAACCCATTTCAAGCTGCATTGATATGCGCTTTGAAATACTATTCAGAATGCATTTCTGGAAATCCATTTCAGTCTGACCGTAATTATGTAATTTTCTCAAGTCACATAAAACACAACCATGTCAGATGCTGTTTTCATAATAACATGCTGAATGTGTTTACAGAAACAAGTTTTGTGCTGAAAAGAAAAGTACAATCTACTGCTAGTTAGTCGAGTCCACACCACTATACACAAGCCTGACACTATACACATGCCAGGTATTGTTACTGCTGCTGCCTCATAGGACTTAATAAAAATCGAGCACAATGACAGCATTATAATGTTATAAAATAATATCTATATTGCAAACACTGTTACTGTTTTTTGGCATAGACAAATGGAACCAGCACAGTTTATTGCCACAAAAAAAAAATACAAATAGGTCATAAAATGAAAGAACAAAATTAAACAAAACAAATCTGAACAGCTTTAAAACTTAAAGAGAATAGTCAGGCCCCATTTACATTAATCCATTTTAATTTTAAAATGCATTAGTTTTGCTATGGTTACGCCTTCCGTCCATACTACCCCAGAGTTTTTGAGCCCCGAAAACAGAGCGTTCTGGAAATGGAGACAGTGTGAACATGACATGGTGTATCAAATAGTGTCAAAAAGGTTTTGTTGGCTCCTAAAAATTTGACAGCTGCATGAGAAATACTGGGCGGAGCGGTGGCACAGCGTTGCTGTCGCCTCACAGCAAGAAGGTTGCTGGTTTGAGCCTCGGCTGGGTCAGTTGGCATTTCTGTGTGGAGTTTGCGTGTTATCCGTGTGTTGGCGTGCGTTTCCTCCGGGTGCTCCAATTTCCCCCACAAGTCCAAAGACATGCGCTATAGGTCAATTGGGTAAGCTAAATTGCCCGTAGTGTATGTGTGTGAATGGTAGTGTATGGGTGTTTCCCAGTGATGGGTTGCGGCTGGAAGAGCATCCGCTGTGTTAAACATATGAGTGGTGACCCCGGATTATTAAAGGCACTAAGCCATAAAGAAAATTAATGAATGACTAAATAAATAATCAAATACTCCATAAATACGTTCCAATTTCAGTTACATCATTGCTCTTGTATGTGGCACCAATAAAAGTATTAGAAGAGGCTCACTGAATCATTCACTCAAATGTTAGGTGAACACCTACACGGAACCAGTGTTGTAGTCCTAAAAAAATAGGTGGTGTACTATTACCCACCCAATCCAAATTTTAAAAGTAGGCAAAGAAACGACGAAAGTCAATGTATCAGATTCATTTGATTTATATATATATATATATATATATATATATATATATATATATATATATATACACACACTGCACAGCTGTGGTTTGCTGACTAACTAAAAAACGAGTTCAGGAGCGGAATTCTACTGCCGTTTTTATATCAAATTTAAAGGGGACTGAGGCGATCATTAAGTAGTGGAGAGGTAATTGCAAAGGTGTTAGGGGGGCTGAATGGAGGGCTAAAGCGACGCCCATGCTGTTTTATAATTTTACTTGAACGTTTCAGCGAGACTTCATTCAGCTGATTTGTTGTGATCTTTGAAAAACTCAAATACTCCATACACAAAAATTAGGGAAGTCTAATCACTAAAACAAGTGAGTATACCGAGAGTATAATCCTCAGAAGTCGTAATACCCAAACAGCTTGTGGAATAAAGTAGGCATACTGAGTATTCGTGCGTATAGCAAGGACTACACCACTGCACGGAATACACTTTGACACTCTACTGCTTTGTTTTTTACTGTTATTTTTCTGCTCTGCACTGTTCTTTGCTTTTTTATGTAAATATGCTAGGATATGTTTGACTGCAGCATCACATCTTCTATGAAAAGAAGTTTTTATTCCACCGCCCTGTGTTTTTGCATTCTATGTGAATAAACCATAAGAATTTAATTGTATAAGCATGCTTTTCAGTAACATTACATCATTTACCTTCATTGTTGAACCTAAAAGGCTCATTAGTAACTGAATAAACATACATTTTTAGTTTATTGGTTCAACAACTCTTGTTCATAAAACGCATAACTCATTCATGAACACTGACGGCTTTGTTTGCTTATTCAAACAAGTTCCAAAAACGAAATACTCCTTCACAGGCAACTTCCTTGAGTCTTTTGAAGAAACCAATACAGTCCCTCACTTTACAAAGGACAATCAGTGCATGAAAGTAAACTTGAGTCGTTGGCTTTAAAGATTCGTTCAAAAACACCGGCTTGTTCACAACACCCCTAATGGGGGGATATAGATAGAAGGCGGATAACAGGTCAGGATGTGAGAGATGGAGTGTGAATGAGAAAGATGAAAAATCCAGTGTGTGAGCATCTAATTTAGTGAGCAAAAAAGGTGGAGAATGAGGTGTGATTTTACGACTGCAGCGTGCTCAGTGAGGAGTGTTTAGCTGTTTAAACATCCTCCCATCCATCCTTCCTAATCTCTCGCTTGCGTTTACTCAGTCCTCTGTTCATTTACTCACTCTCTTGCCTACAGACTCTCTCTGCTTCACCAGTTCATGTGCATTCAGTATCCTATCTCTCTTGCATGACCCCAGGAGGTCTTGAAGGCCTGCGGTAGGTCATGGTATGTGCTGATGAACTGCGAGTCTTGTTCTCCTCTAGCCATGTTAGATCCACCCACTCTCGCACAGCCGGCGTCGCTGCCATTGTACCTGCTCTGTAATTACTGCCATTGTCAATCACTCAGATGGAATAATAATAGATCGAATGAATGAGGCAGGTTCAAAACCTCAAAGTTTAGAAGAGTCAGAATGAACTTGCTGCAAGTTTAATTAGGCTTTCTATCGGGCGGGGAGGTCCTTTTCTCTGCAGGTCATTGGCTGGAACTCTATGAAACTGCTGGAGTTGTTGCGTTGGACAGCTTGTCATCGCTGTGCTCATGTCGCTATGGTGACAGCAGGATTGATGGCCTACAGGTTATATGGAGAGTTTTCTTCTAGATTGAGAAAGCATTCATGGGCAAAATAGGGACATACTTTCATAAAATGCTTCACAAACGTTTCCGCAAATGGGGTGCATTGAGTTTGGTCTGACAAATTTGACATCGTAGAAAGGGTTGGATAATAACAGTGTTTTGCTGATTCAAAGTTACTCTTAAGAACTGCTTGTTCATTTTATTTTGCATTTTTGCATGGGCTGTGTGCTTCAGTTGAGTCCTTCTGGATAGTTGCACATTTGTGTTATTAACCCCCAGGGGTCGAAGACCACGTGTACGCGTTTTGACAAGTCGTCACTTCTTAAAGCTGAAATGAACTTAAATTACACGTTCAGTTTTGATCGTAGAGATAAGATCAATACATCAATTGAATCTGTTAGGTGTCTAGTTTTTGTTACATTTACAATAACAACAAACATGTGTGCTTTTGCAAAACAAGGATAATAAACAGTGTAGGCAATCTGTCTTTTCTCTCTCAGTGAATGCGCTGAAAATGCGCTGAAACTCAGCAAAAACAAAACACACAGACATGAGACGCATATCTCTAGAAAGCTTGAAGTGTCTACTTTTAAATGCAGCGAGTGCATGTTGAAAACAAATATTGTTTGATAAAGTAATCAGTGTGAAACCAACAGTATGTCTAGTTTCTCAGTCTGAGCTCATTAGAGTTAATGTTACCATGCCCACGAGGCTATGATATTTTACAAATAGCCAGCATGACACGCAGGCAAGATGTAGACTGTTTCAGAAAAAACACGTCATCAAAATGAACTGAAACTCAGCAAATATTCAACAAACCGACATGAGAGATATATCTAAAGAAAGCTTGATATGTCTACTTTTGCATTAACCAATTCAAGTCAAAAACAAATAATCTCTTTTCATGTAATTCGTATAAAAGTAAGGACTGATTCTCTTGTCGCCTCATTACAGCGAACATGATCCCGTTCTCAGTGAGCGCACTGTTCATATGGAAATGAACTGAGGTAAGCCAGGTAATAATGTACACGCTACCAGAGACATGGCATAAAACAAGCGTTTTTATAGTTACTTATTAAACTAAAATTCAGTTTATAATTCCTATGTGTTAACTGAGTTTATTAGGTAAATTAGTACTCGTATCAGTGAACATCACAAAAATGTTAATGTAGTTTATGTAATGAGCTTGCTTATTTTTTTCCAGATGTGAAAACAACAGCGGTAAAGAGGGACTGATGCTGACATGGCTCCACAGGCTCTGAGATTCCTACCTGTACTGCTAAGACCATGTGATGCTCACACTGGGCTTTTACAAACCTTAAACCCTTTATTATCGTACACTCTTCATATTTACATTGTTGATTTTGCCCTGAATGTGTCTTCTGTATGCAATGTTTCACGTGTGAATTCAAGTGCATGCCTTAAGTTATATGTAAAGTGTATTTATAAGTAACTTTACAAGTATATTTGCTATGTGTAAGTTTATACAGTTTATATATATATATATATATATATACAAGTGTATCTCGAGTTATTTTGTGTGATTGTTAACTATATTTTAAATAAACTGCAAACAAAAAAATATATATTTACTAATTTTTTCCTCAGATTCTTTCTTGAAACTCTTCCCTCTTAGTAACATACCTGTCTGATGGCTCATTATGCAGCTCATTATGCAGGTCTTTGTCTTTTCAGGTGTGACTCACTGCATTACTAATGATACACGCCTTCTCACATAGACCATTTTCACTAAGAAAGTGACTTAAAAATTTTAATTCATTATATTGTTTTCTATGAGCAGTATTGTTTTGTGAAGCAAAAACACTAGGCTACAAGATCCAGTTCTCAAAAGTCTTGTGAACAAATGTTCTCTGTGTGTTTCACGGCCTTGTTTCAGTGACTTCAAAATGTTAGTTTTTCACTAACCACGCATTAACGTTTCTTTCTCAAAAACACAAACACATACAAACATGCTGCTTAGGTATTATTGTAGCCTAGCTTGTGCTGCTTACAGTGTTATCACACTTTGGCCATTAATATGTTTTTAAGAGACTGAAAACAACAGAAATGTCAGTGCATGTCAAAACTTCTCCATGGCTCCAAAACACCCTTAGACCCCCGAGGGTTAATAACAAATACAAAAATCAAAGTAACACACTAGATTAGGCCTAAGTGGTTCATATTGAAATTCTAAATAGTTTATTGTAAATGAGAAATTCTACTCCAAGAAGCAAAATATCGGCGTTAAATCATAATTCACTATGACAATCTGCATTTTTAGAAATTTAGATTCACTTTAAGTGAGAGCTAAATGATAATAAATGTAATATAACACACACACACACACACACACACACACACACACACACACACACACACACACACACACACACACACACACACACACATCATTTTCCTCATGGGGACCATAATAATGACCCCACAAGGTCTAAATTTACTGGGACTTTAATTTGTGGCAAACAGCATGAGAAATGCAAGGTACACACAAACATACACAAAGCTGTAATATTGCTTTATAATCAATCAATCAATAGCATTTGTTTGATTTGTTGCTTAAGAAATATTAAATAGGAATTAAAAATTATGTGTACTGTTACAGCCACAGTAGGGCTGTGTGATTAATTGCACAATTTCTAAATCGCCTTCCAGGACGATTTTCACGCAGTATGGTATTTGAGCCAATAATAACACAGCACACCTAAACAGAGCACAAGAACAGGAGACTGAATAGCCTGTGTATACATGGATGATGAATTCAGCACAGGAGGACATGGTGCTAAAAAAAGTCAACATCTGTGGTGTGGGATTAAGTAAATTTGGATACAGGAAGGCTGATGTATGGCAGAACCAGGTCATTTGTAAGTCATATATTGCATCTAAAAAACGTGGAAAGCAAGAGAGCGTCGCTTTCTTTAGCATTTCCAACATGCTTTGCGGTCGCTTCTTTGTTGTTGCTTGGTGACCATCAACTGTTTTCTCAGAGGATGAACCTAACAAACCATTACTGCAGTTCAGAAACAAGTGTTATAAATGGAGAGAAATTAAAATACAATTGGTGTTCGGGTGTCTTGTGTTTGTCTGTGGTAACCAAAATGTTTATATTCCATACAAAGTATGAAGCTGATCGGTCAGCTCGTCACATGACTTGCTGTCCGGCGTTCTGAAAAGTTACATTTAAAGTTTGCCTAAAAAGAGATGTTTTTAGCTTGGTGCACCTGGAATACGTGCATGTGCCGCTCTCAATATGTGCATGCGCCTCCATTGGAAATAATGGACTTGTGCATGCAAAACACACGATATGTGAATGGCCTATTTCACGGCAGCATCACAAAGAGGTCTATAATCTATGCATGACAAAACAAATCAGTGAACACACACGCAATTACTTCTGATATTTGGTCAAGCAGAACATTGGAGCCTAACTTGACATTGACGGACACAAACACATTTGATTTGCCATAGGTCTGTTCTAGAGACGATTTGTTACAGCTTTACTAGGTGATTTTTATTTTATTTTATGTCTGTTTTAGAGACATGTTACAGGTCTTTGATATAGTCACTATATATATATATATATATATATATATATATATATATATATATATATATCCTCATTTCCTCTCTACAATTATCTTCGTCTGGAAGAAACCCCCCTCCTCCCCTTCTTCCATCTTTATCCAGAATGGGCGGCACGGTGGCCCAGTGACTACCACTGTTGCCTCACAGCAAGAATACCAATGGCGTTGGGTCTTCACTGGGCCATCTGTTATTTCTGTGCGGCGCGTTTGCATGTTCTCTCCGTGTGCGCCTGGGTTTCCCCCGGGTTCCCCGGTTTCCTCCCACCATCCAAATGTGCTCTTTATTATAGATAAAATAAGCCAAAATCTTTTTTCTAATGTCTTACTCTCAGGAAGTTCGCCTTGGCCTCAGCAGCGGGGGAGTTTGAGATCGACCTGAGCTCAATCTTCCCTCACCCTGCGAAAGTAGGGAGCCATGGGCTCTAAGATCTCTTGAGCTCAGGGCTCTCTCCCGGGACTCTCTCCATGACAAAACAAATCAGTGAACACACATGCAACTACCTCTGATATTTGGTCAAGCAGAACATTGGAGCCTAACTTGACATTGACGGACACAAACACATTTGATTTGCCATAGGTCTGTTCTAGAGACGATTTGTTACAGCTTTACTAGGTGATTTTTATTTTATTTTATGTCTGTTTTAGAGACATGTTACAGGTCTTTGATATTGATTGAATTGTTTTGCTTTTGAAATATGCTTCAGATTCACACTGTAAACACAGATTCAGTCTGTGTGTGACAAAATCCTGATTAAAATCGAAATTGCAATATTGTTCAAGAACATTGTAATAGGTTTCTTTTGCCCATATTGCACAGCCCTAAGCCAAAGTCCTTTCCTTTGGTAAAGGATAGAGATGTTGACCAACAGTTGGCCAGGATTGTATGCTGCTGGGTGCAAACTGATGCTAATGACTTTACTAAGCTGCAGACTCTATGGGGAAGTGTTTACATATGTACACAGCAGCAGCTGTGTGGTCTGCTGACACAATGGGGTGTGAGGAGCACAGGGTTTGACAGCTGTTTAACTCGCTAGCCACGGCTAACCTTAGGGCGTACTCACACTATTTACAGTGGCCTTGAACCGGGCCGAAGAACGCTTGTCCCCTTCCCGTCTCCACCGATGACCCGCACTCACATGGCATTCGGGCCTGAGCACGCTTACGTCATCGATGATCTGCTGTTCAGTAGTGCTCTCGCTTAGCACAGTGGAGATTTCTTTAGTTATATCGTTTAAGTCGTTTGATATGCAGTGACACGCAGTCAAATATTTCGCCGAACAGATCAGCCATATTTGACGCTCATAAACAATCATAAAGTCCTCGTGCTGCAGGAATTAGGAGGTTTGCTGAAGGTACAGCTGTCATGCAGTAAGGGGTTTGCGTCTTTAATAAACTACGACAGTTTGCGTTCATTAAACATTAAGGATGATTAATAAACACATATGAAACAGTCCCTTAAAAGTCACGTCCCGTCTTCAGTTTCAGGCTCAGGCACGCTTTGCACTCACACTAAAGCGTACCGCACCAAAGCCCAAGTGAACCGTGCTCTGGCACACCTCTTCCAACCGGGCCAGGGCCCGAGCCCGATTTAGAACACTCACACTTCTCAAACGATCCGGGAAACGGGCCTGGGCACGGTTCAGATAGCATAGTCTGAGTATGCCCTTAGTTACACATCTCATCTGCTCAAAATCAATTTCTTTAGGATGTTTCTGCCTGGTTGTCTAGTTGCTGTGTGTCAACAATTAAAGGCTGATTACACACTGTGCTAGTTGTCAAGTCTGGGCTAGTCTGGTTAACACATGTTATGCTACATGGACAAGCAACAAGCATTACTACACATTTTCCATAGAAAAATTTGTAAGTTAAAGGGGAAAAAGAAAGTTTGTAGATGGTTGGTTGGGTGGATTGTTCCTGTTTTCAGGATCACGAAGCTTGACAGGAGCTTCTGCTGACAGTCGAAAGGCTCTATGTGTTTTCCACTCGTGATATGATGTGGGCGGCCGTCGAGCTGGCAGTCGAGCTGAACTTTGGGAAGGTGGAGGAGGATGGGAAAAAAAGATGGCTTTTGTGTGTGTGTGTGTGTGTATGCAGTATGTCTGAATAGCACTGCTGCACACCTGTGAAGCTAGACTGCTTCACATGGTGAGTCAGAGGAGACCTACACAAAAAGCCATAATTACTCACAAATGGGTTGAGGCTGCGCAAGAATGTCCATTAGGCCATTGCTATTTGCATCTCACAGACAAAAGAAAGTTGCACGTTTAAGAGCAAAAACAGCAGGATGTGAGAGACATGCCCGTAGGAGGCGACTTTGTGTAAATCAAGTGAAATTGCCCAGTGAATGGAGCTTGCAAGGATTATAGCCCCCTCCATCCCAACAGCAAAACAGCCATTTTAAAGCAAAGCTCACACTTGTTAAATGCAAAAGCAAAGATGCTAATCATGCAGACTTTAAAAATACTATTTCCATCAAACAGTAATGATGTCTCTGCAAGCCTCTATTAGATTTCAGAGCTGTAATAGCAGTAGCTGTTTTTGAGTCTGGAGATTTTATGTAGTGCGTGTTTGAGATGAATGATTCCTTGATAACATACTCTACTGATTTGCACACACAGAGCAACTCTGAAATTAAAATAAAGAAAAAAAACATCTTTTTATTCAACCAAAACATGTTAGCTGTTGTTCACTTTTAAAAGCTGCAATTCAGTACAACTAACACTTAGTCTTATTTGTCTGGACTTTTGAACTTCAGCAGAAAACATGACATACCTTTTAACTAGTTTCAGCCAGGCACATCTAAATCTTCTTTTTTTTACACATGCTTGCACTCATTTATGTGCCATTTAGAGAAGCGTTAATCGGAAGTAGTTGGTAGCAGTGTTAGTCTATGCCTCAGGCATTACACCCACAGAATGTTGACTGAACCTCTGATGAATTAGGCACACAAAATGAGAAACACTTCAGGAGCTTCAAAATTATCATCTCATTGGTTGAATTCTACAAGACTTTTTTGGGATTTGTGTGTCACATCTTTCAACAATCCACCTGGAAACAAAGTGAAGTTTAATTTTAAACTTATTTCGAGAGGAGCATATGCTCATGATTGACCCAGCTGGTCCACGTTGATCCCAAGTCATTATATATATATATATCCTCATTTCCTCTCTACAACTATCTTCGTCTGGAAGAAACCCCCCTCTTCCCCTTCTTCCATCTTTATCCAGAATGGGCGGCACGGTGGCCCAGTGACTAGCACTGTTGCCTCACAGCAAGAATACCAATGGCGTTGGGTCTTCACTGGGCCATCTGGTATTTCTGTGCGGCGCGTTTGCATGTTTTCTCCGTGTCCACGTGGGTTTCCCCCGGGTTCCCCGGTTTCCTCCCACCATCCAAATGTGCTCTTTATTATAGATAAAATAAGCCTAAATCTTTTTTCTAATGTCTTACTCTCAGGAAGTTTGCCTTGGCCTCAGCAGCGGGGGAGTTTGAGATCGACCTGAGCTCAATCTTCCCTCACCCTGCGAAAGTAGGGAGCCATGGGCTCGAAGATCTCTTGAGCTCATGGCTCTCTCCCGGGACAGCACACCAAACAAGCTATATATAAATCGTGAGCTAAGCGTGAACTCTTGAAACTGTTTTGACACCAAATCTTCCAGCATAGAAGAGAAAAGTCATTGCTGTTCAACTGCAGCAATAAACACTTATTAGAATTAGCTAAACACTGGATTAGAATTAGCTAGACATAGGCTTTTCAATAGTGTGGGAAGTTTGTGGCATACATGTGAACTAACTCTCAGTGTAGGGGCCTGTTAGTTAGGGGTAGTAGAATATGTACTTGCTAAAAATGAGTTATCCTCAGCCAAATATATGCAGGGAGAACATCATTTTAAAGTATCGTCAGCTATTGAGCAGACAGAATACTAATAATCCAATATCTTGTAGCTGCCAATTTACTTATGGTTAACAGAATGTCTGATGGAGACCATAAAATAAAGTGGAAATATCAAATAAAGACCTCACAATCCTACCTCAGGAGCCATTTACACTAGGGCATTTTTGTTTTGCTATTACAGCATTATCAACCCACAATAATGGAGTGTTTTGAAAACGCTGAAGACTCCATTTTGGTTTTAGCGTGGAGAGAGTGAAACGTACATGCATTTATCATGCATTTTAGGTTGTACAGTATGGACAGGCATTGGTTTTCTGAAATACAGTAAAACATCAGATGAGGAGCGTATTCATTCTCAAAAAACTGTTTAAAAATACAAAAGTACTGATGTAAACACACCCTCAGACTGGTCGATTTACTCACACACTTTCCCTTTGGCTTATTCCATTGTTTATAAGGAGTTATATCAGAAGAAATATCAACTACCAATTACTCTGAAGAGTGCACTACTTTATGAACCCACAGTGCTCGGAAACACCCACACAGTCTTCCATTCACACACTACAGATAATTTGCTTTCTCCAATCCACCTATACCACATGTCTGTGGCTTGTGGGGGAAACCAGAAGACCCACAGCAATCTCACATGAACATGCAAACTCCACACAGAAAGGCATCCTGGCTAAGCTAAGACTTGAACCTTCTCACTGTGAGGCAACCGTGCTGACCACTGAGCCAACCATGGTGTTTTATTGAAGCACTAAATAGCAAGTATGCTATATAAACTACACTGACTGCATAATGCAGGATGCACCATACTCTTTTTACCCAGCCCAGTGTGGGCCATGGCACTGAGCAGGTGAAAAATCCTTACCCAATTACCACTCTGCCAGATGGCACAGCATGGCTTTCATTGCACTCGCTCCGGTGCTCTGCGCATCAAACCAAGCTTCTCTCCCTCCTTTCCTCGCCTCCTGCCTCATCTTTCCATTTTTCCCAACTGGGTTGCGCTCCAACACTGAAACCTCCAATGAAACTAGAGCAATGCTATCCTGCAGTAAGGCACGCAGAGCACTATGAGTGTTCTGAGTCTTCATTTGGTGCTTGACCTGCTTCTACTCAGGATGGACTTTGCGTTTCTCACTTTTGAGGGCCCTAGAGTGTTGTATCCTCTGAACTGTGGCTTGGATGGCCCATCAAAGTGACGCCTCAGTCCACATCCACCCAGGCAATAAATGCTGGCCATGTTACTGAGCAAAGGAGAGCAGGTGATGATGTTTGGACCCTTGCCATTGCACTTTCTTTCATCATGCAAAAATTAAATGCAGTGGCGTTAGCAGACGTCTTGAATTACAATGAACGCCATCCAATTTGGACTTTGATCTTGGTGGTATATATGTTCTGGTTTAAATGCAGGATCTAATCAAGCATGTAATCATCAATTATGTTCAGTTAACTGGA
Organism: Danio aesculapii; assembly: GCF_903798145.1. NCBI lineage: Eukaryota > Metazoa > Chordata > Actinopteri > Cypriniformes > Danionidae > Danio > Danio aesculapii. The sequence goes on from NC_079438.1 coordinate 37,924,909, forward strand.
GTTGACTTCCATTTGTCATCAGCGAAACAGCCTTGCGACATGTTTATTGCATATTTAAAAAAAACGCTTGCATAATGCAATCAAGGAATGGTAGTGTAGAGCTGTTAGAGTGAAGACATTTCGTATTCACTGATGCACTGAATCTGAACGACAAATCAACATGTGCGTAATGCATCTTCACAAGTTCTATTATGTGTTTGAGTCATTTCTGTGAAATACTTACAGATGCACCAGTCTCAGCACGGTGTGTGAAATGTTCTGGAAGACAGTGATTAGTTATGCTTGTGTATGTTTGAATGTCTACAGTAACATTAAAACGTATCACTGTAGTTCAGGTGCTCCCAAACCTTTCAGCCCATGGCCCCCAAAATAACACAACCCCCAATATCCTCTAAGGTGGTTATTCATATACAAACATTGCACGGAACAGTGCACACACACCAAGAGGCCCAAGTCTATTCTTCGTTTAATTTTGGAGAATGCCACTCAGAGACCATCCTCCATATATAGTCGTGGCCTTTCTTTTTAATGGATGTGAGTGTCGTAAAGGCGTCAGAAAGTTTGACCTGATGCCACAAAAATCAAATCTGCTCCAGCTGACGCTGTTACTCCGTCTTTAATATAACGTAACGTTACCCCAGGGGTTGCAATACAATGGCAAACAAAAAAATTAAAGGCAGATGGCTCTTTATTGGCATGTGTTTATGTAACCATTAGTTTTTATATTCTGTAGGTTATGGATAAAATATGGTAATTCTAATTCAATAAAATTAATTTGATTTTTGGAAATCACCAAGCAACAGCCCCTATATATATTGCCCCCTATATTGGAAACCACTGTTGTAGTTGATTACATGTTGTTTTGATGTAATGCAAAAGTTAAATATCTTTAAATAGTTATATATAATTTAAATGATATTTGAATGTAAACAGTTGTACACAGTTATTGTAGCTACTGTACTGTAATGATAGTGGTACAGTACGGTACAGGTCACCTTTATCAGGCTTGCGCTTACACTGCTAAAAAAGTTCCAATGGGATGGTGTACGACAAAGTTTCAGTCCTTTATTTTTTGACGCGTCAGCCTCGCGTTTGTTTGTTTATGATAGGATCGGATGTCAGAAGCACTTCAATAATCACATGCACATAGTTATCATCAGCTCAAGATGTTTATTATTTCAAATATAGACTCGCACGCCAGTGCAAGTGAGAAAACGAAACTGTTTGCGCTTTAGATAGGCTCATAAAAAAACTACGGGCACAGGGTAGATTCTGTTCTTCTTCTTGGCTTTGTGCTGTGGCTGTTCATCAAGACGACGACAAGGTTTGTTTGAGCTCGGGACAACTATGGCTCATTTTTTATTATATGATATTATTACGGTGTAATGTCTCGGCTGTGTATTTAAAATATGGCAGTTCCTTTGTTTTCATTCTGGCTTGTTGCACGTATTGTCACGTCAGTGACGTATCTTAGTAAACCAATAGCGTTCAGCTGCGCGTCTAGCTCCACCTTTTGGTACCCTTTTGCCATGCTAGGTACCCTATGCAAAGGGTGCCCAAACAGTGGTACGGTTTGCTTTTAGGTACCTTTTGACAGTGGAAACGGCCATAAAAGCGTACCAAACCACTCAGAGGAAATGGGCCATAAGTACTGTATATATTATTAAAAATAATACAATCTTATAAATGGAAAAAATCATTTTAATACAGTACACCACAGTTATTTTTTACAAATATTTTTTCTATAATAACTTGTCACACACTCAAAATGAAGAACAAACTCATAGTTTTGTTAGCAGTGTTGTTTGAAGCAGATTTGTTAGCATGAAGCAAGGTGGAAAAATATCTCAGAAACTGTTAAACAGCGTCAATCTGTCTAATTTGGTGGAGCAAATTTGCATTAGAGAACAGGTAAAAATGTCATCTAAATGAGGGTGTCGAGAAAAATGAATAGTTAATTGCAAGAAAATAAATGTTCTTGAACACGCATTGTTTTATTTTAGATGTGTTCAATTAATTGTGTTATTGAGGGGAGAGAAAAAACAATGTGTTAAAATTTGGAGGTGCAAAGAATCAAAATGTAGAAAAATGCAAATGGAAGGGTGTATGCTTTCTCTTCTGTTTATATGTGAGAATGAGGAAAGATATAGGAAACAAGCAAAAAAAAAAAAAAGTGACAACACTCTGATCTCTATTTGATTGTTTGATGACTCTGTATATAAGATACTTTTCAAAGAGTTCCATATCACAGACATAATATAAGAAAGACGTTTACCTGCACAGCTCCTAGCTGATCTTAGTTAAAAATGTATAGTAAAAAATATACTGTATATATAGTGATATGAACTTAGCCATAACTCATTTAATCAATTGAGTCTTTGAGAGATATTACAGTAGCAAAATCCTAAAAACACTTTAACAGACAAGCATATCTCCTGCTTTTCTGAATATGCAAAAATCTGCAACTTAACATGCACAACCTGGTCTCTTTCTAATGTTGTGTTTGCATGAATAATGCATGCGGTTGTAGATAGTTGACCGTACAAAGTGAGTTGACTACAAAGGAAAAGTTCAAACCAAATCGTTATTTGAGCTAGCGGTGAGGTGCATATCTCAGCTGTAATGACTCTGGAAAAAGCTAGAGCAGGAAGGGGCTAATGGTTTGTAATCGTTTTGTCAAATATCAGGTCAGCAGCAGGAGGAAATAGAAAAGAACAAAGGAAAAAGGACACATTTGGTTGAGTCTTTAAAGAAAAAAAAAAAATAAATCAAGAAAAAAAATTGTCTGGGTGAATGCTATGGTCTGGATCAATAGAATAAATCAATGAGATGAGAAAGAGAAAGAAAGAGGAGGTGCGATGAAAAAACATGGTAACACATAAACTGGAAGAGATTGGATGCTACAGGCCATGAAAAGGTGTGAATACGTATATCTATAGTTTGACTTCTCGACAGCAACAGTAATTATGTTTTTGTAGCTATTAGTGTCTGGTATTGGATTATTTAATAACTCATTGACTATGTTTACATGGACATCAGTAACTGAATTACTTGCTTTAATCTGAATAAGACAATATTATGATTAAGGTGTTTACATCAGTTGCATTTTGAATGCTGCTTTCATGATCCCTTTTAAATGTTATAGCACATCATTTGATTAACGTCATCGTGACACGACGATATCCACATTTCCTCTGGAGTTTCATTTAATTTCTGCTCTTTCATTTTTAGTTTGTCGACTTTAACTGCAGTTTGGCACTTTCACTTTCATTCAGAAACATTTGCTGCAAGCCTTCGTGACATATGAGATAATGGATGCGAGTATGAACTGCTGGAAGAGTGTTGTTTTAATAGAATTTGATACGGCACGCCGTATGGGAAAAATATCTCTGCATTTCACAATGCTGGTGTCTGTGTTCCTTCACTGACTCGGTAGATGCTCGGTAGATGCAAAGAATGGTCAAACAGCTGTGTGTGTGTATAGACTATCCTGTTGCAAAATGGGCCTAAAATCCTACACGGCTGTAATAGTTTGATTGTGGTGTTTACATGTCTGTGCTGCACTTCAGCAATGAAATACGGCATACTCCACATGTCTTAATTCCATTTCTGTTTAGTTTGATTATGACCTTAGATTAATCAAAAGTCGCCGTTTACATAGTCGACAACTCTTAATCAGAGTATTGTCTTAATCGTATTAAAATCGGATGTAAACGCACTCAATGTCAATACATTTAGCTTACTTTATTCTCCATTATATTTTCTTTCGTGGTTAATCAAATTAAAATTATAGTCACGCTGTTCCCTTTTTTAGACATACTTCCCTAGAAAGAATACTGGTATACAATAATTTAACATGAAATAAATGAACAAACATAACTATCAAATGAAACACAGTAGATATGGACTACACAGGTAGGTTTTAATCTAGTTTTGATGTTGGAATTCTTAATGTAGCTGTCTTGACCATGACATCCAAATTGCTTTCCTGTGGGTATAAAGGAATAATCATTCCAAGAGAAATCTTTTGAACCGAAGGGAGAACTAACAATGCAATTATATTAAAATGAAAAAAGAGAACCGAACACAATTAAAGGCTGTATGAAAGCAAATAAATAGTTTACTGGTGCTGCGTCAAACAATTAATAGCACTTTATTGAATTGAATGATGCTTATCAGACAAGTAGTAATTAAAGCTTCTAAGTAAAGTAAATGCCATTTCATTTTATGATCAAAACAAGCACTATCTATAAAGGACCAGTACAGGAAATATATGGATATGCAAAGTGAATACTAATTTCAGTACATGCTGTGGTTTGAACTGTAGAAAATTAGCATGAGAAGTTATCTACTTTAGTTTAAGCAATTTTAAGTGTGTGTGTGTGCGCGTTTTAATTATGCTTGTAAATGAATACTATGAAGGACTTGTTTCTATTTTAAAGTCAATGTATGTTTCCGTAAACTAGAGGTCACTGGAATAATTAGGCCATATGGAGCAAACTAAAATGTCAAGGGCAAAATGTACAATGTGAATGCATGTACATTACAGTAAAAGCAAAACTGGGCAATAGGGGAATTTTAGTAATTAACCTTTAGGAAACATTAACCCTACTATGAAAAATAGAACATCAATCATAGCTAAAACTGATTTACTATATATACTGTATGTACACTCACTGGCCACTTTTTTAGATACACCCTACTAGTACCGGGTTGGACACCTTTATTCCTTCAGAACAACCTTAATTCTTCATGGCATAGATTGAACAAGGTACTGGAAATATTTCTCAAAGATTTTGGTCCATATTGACATGATAGCATTACGCCATTCCACCACATCCCAAAGGTGCTCTATTGGACCAGGCAAACCATCCAATCTTCTATTGTCCAATTTTGGTGAGCTTGTGTGAATTGTAGCCTCAGTTTCTTGTTCTTAGCTGACAGGAGTGGCACTCTGTTGGGTCTTCTGCTGCTGTAGCCCATCCGCCTTAAAGTTCACCATGTTGTATGATCAGAGATGCTCTTCTGCATACCCCTGCATACCTTGTAACGAGTAGATATTTGAAGTTAATGTTGCCTTTCTATCAGCTCGAACCAGTCTGGCAATTCTCCTCTGACCTCTGGCATCAATAAGACATTTGCACCCACAGAACTCCAGCTTACTGGATATTTTCTCTATTTCAGACCTTTCTCTGTAAACCCTAGAGATGGCTGTGCAAGAAAATCCCAGAAGATCAGCACTTTCTGAAATATGTTGACCAGCTTATCTGGCACCAACAACCATGCCAAGTTCTAAGTCAGTTAAATCTCCTTTCTACCCCATTCTGATGCTCGGTTTGAACTGCAGCAGATCATCTTGACCATGTCTACATGCCTTAATGCACTGAGTTGCATGTGATTGGCAGATTAGAAATTTGCGTTAACTAGCAGTTGGTCAGGCATATCTAATAAAGTGGCCAGTAGGTGTATGTCATATACCATCCATATATTTGTTTTGTTTGTACAATCAAATCAGTCTAAACCAAGAAAACTACAAAGCTGACTGCTCATATGACACTATGTGTATCAGCATTCATAAGTGAACAAGCGAGTTAAGACAGAGAACTGAAAGTAAGATAAGAGAAGTAGAGTCCTCCGGTGTCTAGAGGCTGTGTTTAAGTCCCCTGCAGTCCATCTCTAGGGTAATGAAAGTGGAAAAGTTATTAACCTTGCTTTGCTGCTGGGCCACTGCCTCTCTATTTAGCCCATGCACAAAATCCCCTCCTTTTCAATTACCACGCTACCATGGAGGATGATGAAAAACTCCTTAATTCCTTATTGTTGCTTATAAACTACCCTAGAAAAAGGACTTGAGACAGTGGATGCAGAATCACATGCGATTGGGCAGAAACCCGGTGTGTGTGTGTGAGGAAGCCTCAGGGCATCGCTCGCTCATCGGCTCACAGCTGCTCTCATTTAAACTCTGTACAAGTGTAAATAATGGACGTTTGACTGAGGCGGGGCAGATCTGCTGGGGGAAAATGGGGAATTTTGAAATACAGAAGAGATAGAGTTTATTCAGATAGGGTTTTTGGCATGCATTAGTGTATTCTTCGGAGTGGAAAACCAGCTATCGTCATGTCAACTTTCATCCCTGTGGTAGAGCCTCAAGTTTGGGCCAACTGTGTTTTTTAACACCCTGACTTATTTGTGACCAAAAACACCAATCATTTCTTCATTAACATGACACCAGTCAAACACTCCGTCATTAAAAGCTATTAGTCATCCAGTGTAGGCAATGGCTCCAGGCCAGGATGTCTGTTGTTTATTTCATCATGTTTTTTTTATTTCTTGTTTTAGAGTAATTGGGCTTGTAGGAGCCCTGAGCCGTTCTCATGTACACCCACACCCACACACACACACACACACACACACACACACACACACACACACACACACACACACACACACACATGTATGGCATAAAGAGACAGAGAGTCTCTTTTTAAAATCCAATATATGACTAATTCCATAACGAAAATTCAACAGGACATCTACATACCAATTTAGGAGAAAGGGTCAAATATGGGAAAAAATGTAATTACAGTGTGCATAAACACAATCATATCTTTGAAAATACCTGACTGACCATCCCTTTAAATGTGCACTGTAAAATATTTATAAATCAATAGTTTTCTTTATTTTGTGATTCATGTTTTCCCCCATTTGTCTATGCTTTTGAATCACTTTTTAGGACCTTGATCTTTCCTCCAACAACTTTTGATGTTGAAAAGGTTTTTTATTAGAAAGTGGCATTTATTGACAACTTTAATAGTTTGAAATGATATATTGCATGATTTCATGTTATTTCAAACTACTAAAATAGCAATAGAAGCCTATTTTCAACATCAAAAGTTGACAAAGCAGTGAACAAGGTCCCATAATGCAATTCATAACCGTATATTTATAATAGAAAAAACAACAACTGTGATCGTGACGCTCTCATCCTGGGTTCCTGTAGTTCTCCTAGCATTTGCCATAGAAACACACAAACAACACGCCAGCGAGCAGTGGGGACCTAAGAAAAATGTTGCACACAAAAAAAAAACACAAAAGAACAAAACTGTATAATTTTATGCATTCACCGTTAACTGCACGCCACATCTTGTATTTCTTATAGTAGGAAGTAATGGAATAAGACAATAATGAAACAGATCGGCACGTATGCAGATCTAATTTCAAAATGCAACGCTGCTGTTTGGATAAATTACGTGACCCTGTCGCAAATAAAACAAAAGCCGTTCATTATTAGGTACCGTAAACTTGCTCAGTGCACGTTAGTCTACCAGATGCAGTGGTCCAACGCAAACAAAAGCAACGAAATGTCACCCACTAGCCTAGCATCAGTCATTTATATGAAATGAATAAATCTCTGAATATATGTTCATGTTGAACTAAAACGTACAAAATAATAGGGAAATAAATAATCATGAAAAAGGTCTGCTTTTTAACAATCATTATGAGTTTACTTTCACTGTAATTTTATGAAATGGTTTATTATATTATTATTATAATTAGAAATTGTTTGACTTGATCTTTAAATAACAGCAAGGTTCTTGGGGGAAAGTGCATATTGCATATCATCTCATCTCTAGCATCTCATCTCTAGCATATTGCATATCATATAATTATTTACTTATGATATGGTAATATCATATAGGTGAATAACCTTCAACTTTTTTTAGTGGAGGTTTTTTGTGAAAAAAATTTGAGATTTTTAAAAAGGCCAGCCCCTAACAGAACCTGTTCTTAACATATATATTTTTGTGTACCAGATTTTTTCACCAGCAGCTAAATGCACCCAAGGATTTCATCAACAGTCCTATTGACCTAAATGTTGTTTTCTGGATCTCTTCTTGAAATTATATAGTTATTTTTCACAAGAGAACCCTCTGAGAACCTGGGGTCTCCATTTATTTCAGTTCTGTTTAGGAAAAACTGTTAGCCTTTAAAAATGTCATGTCTACATGTCTAACAGTTCCAGAATGTAATGTAAATAACAGCTCTGTAATAATACAAAAGACATTAGACATACATCCATATGCTGTACTGTAAAACCACCACATGAAACTCAAAATTCTCCATTTTGTACTATGTCTGCTGCCATTTTATGGCACTGAGGTGAAGAGACCCAGACTATGTGGGTTAAAAAAGGATATCGTTCAAAGAGCAGGAAGGAAGACAGAGAACGAGACAGAGCGAGGGAAAAAACGACAGCAGACAGTGAAGGGGAAAAAGGGACAGGAGAGGGCAGGACCCTTGGGGCTAGAGGGAAAAAAGCTCACTCACAAAGATCAGAAGTGACAAGGTGAAGCAGAGCATGATGGGATACCACTCAGCTTGTGTGGTATTTCCGAGAAGAGGCTTACATAAGTGTTATGAATATACTATAGCAACAGATACATATGAATCTACACTAGATTCAACATAAACAGAGCATTTCTTAATAATAAAAACAACATTCCAAATATTTAATGAAAAAAAGAGTGCAGTACTTCACAGGAAATGGGATATGGCTTCACATTATTTATTATAGAGACTTCAAAGTAGTGATACACTGATATTCAGTCTATTTTTATTCTCCTTCTGCTCCGCAGTTTCCTGCAATTAATTAGTTACAAATTACTAAACAGAGAAAAATCATTTCAGTCTAAGGCAACGGGTCTAAGGATCTTCTTTTCTATAAACTTTACACTTTAAAAGTAGGATTTCATTTAGGAATAATTGACTCCATTTAAAACACAAAAAACTAATTAACAATTTAATATTTCCTGAAATAGCTCATACTGTATGTTTATAGAAAATCATTATGGTTAAAAACAATATATGGCCAAAAGACTGACAATACTTCCTTTTTTCTGAACAAAAATAACTAACATTTTTTTTATCATGATTTACAAATGGCACCCATTAAAATGCCATTCAGTTTATGTAGCCCTAAACAAACAAACAAACAAACAAAAAACTTATATTTAGCACAATAATCGTTTGACAGTATATTAAAATACTAATAATTATCATTTTATTTAATCTTTTTGCCACTATCCTTCAATCCCTACTGTAGGGTTTACCCATTTGTTTAGTATGATAACATATTTGTTTATATATTTTATAAAAGAAAGTTCAGAATAAATATGTTTCATCCCTTTAACAGCAATATATATATATATATATATATGTTATGCTGAATAATGATATATAGTTGTAATATTTTTATATATTTATATATTTTTGACCCTCAAAAACATCCAGAATTACCTGAACACATGAACAAAACCAGGACCCCTTACAACACGACAACCTCAAAACATTATGCAATTCTGAGTGTGCCTCACACAGGTGAGTGGGCTTGACGAACCACCTGTAGAAAACACTTTCATTTCTGTCTTTTTAACCAACACTTGCAGAAGTTTTGCACATTTGCACCAATCACTCAACATCTCATAAAAAACATTGTGCATTTCTAAAGTGTGCTTCACACAGGTGAGTGAGCTTGACAAACCACCTGTAGAAAGACCCTTCTTTCTCTAAAAAAAAAAAACCCTCCTAACTCTAATACGTAAAAAGGTGCAGTGGGTGATCTGCCAAAATGCTCACCGTTAGCGTAATATCTTTGAAACACAGTCCTTCCCCTGCTGTCCAAAGCCACACCTTCTGAAATCATTAATGCGCACATTAAAGATGACAAAAGATGTTATTCACCAGTTAGAAAACTTCATAGTACTTTATAATACTACAATATATCTAGCCCGTTTTCAGTTGAGCAGCAAGCAAAGCTTGTCATAATGTTCAATATTTCAAGCATGTCCTAAAGCTACTCTGCTTAACGGTTGGCCGGTGGGGTGCAGGAATTACACTTATTTCTAAGCCATACTTACATGCTATTTCAGACCCAATATTCAGAGTAGCATTGTAAACAATATAGGGAGCGCATCACAGGTTGTCATTGTTCAAAAATGAACCAATGTGACGTGAATATAAAACCAACCTCATCTCAGTAAAGCAGGTTAGGCGGAATAGTGCCATTTACTGATGTTTTGTTGTTAAACTAAATACAAATCTACATTATCGGTGCTGTAAAAGGTCTCTTATGAAACTGAAAATAGTCACATCAATCTTTCGCCGGAAGACTTTAACAACACTTCTGTGCATATAACTCATTCATAACACAACAAAATCTACATTATCTTTGCCTGACTAAAGAACTTTTAAACTACGTTACCTGTCTTAAAGAAATACTTCAGCCATGGTGTCATCCTTCCTCCAGCGTGCAAAAGTAACTCCAATATTGATTCAGGATTTTTCAAAGTTTTGATTCAGCATTTGTTTTTACCGCTTTCACTCTCGCTCTCTGTGCGTAGATGTACAAATCTACATTTGCTGACAGACAATTGGGCTTGGGCCAGTTGAAAGTTTGGGCTTCTTATCAAAATTATGGGAATTATTGGTCTGACAAATTGTATTTGGATGAACATTTTTTAGTCTTATGCCTTATCCAGAATATAAAAGTACATATAAACACATTTAGATCATTTACTTTAATCATTACCATTGGAATGTGAAGAGACTTTCAACCAGCACAACAAAACATGTTTCTGAAGACAATCACCTACAGTGCTGCACATTTAATGCTCTGAGCACAAACAGTTCCTTTATAATTAAAGGATATATTTGTAGAATTATAATAATTGTATAATTAGCACTTCTCTTGTATATTGCCTCTTCTTGTCGGATCGCTGAATGCCTCCCTTAATGACTAAATGTAAATGTAAAAGTAAAGCAAACAATGTCTTACCTGAAATATATTATAATTTACCTACTCTATTGAAGTCAATTTCAAGCTTCATTTCTTTACTGTTTGTAACCACAATTCAAACAAAACTTCAGATTTTCAATTCAATTCTAAGCTGCTCTCCACCATGACTCACACACCAGTTTGATAAATACGACCTGTATAAAAGCTTTAATGGGTGTTCGAGCAAGTGCTAAAGAGCTCCTAATGTCATGCAAGGACAGAGAGGTGATTAAACAAGAGCAACAGTATGATTACATTTGTGGCCTGCATTTCCTTTCTGTTTGTGAGTATGTGCAAGAGAGAGAGAGAGAGAGAAAAAGAATTGATTGGTATACCCCATTACTTCTCTTTTTATTCTTTATAGGTAGGTGTCAGATGTGATGCAGTATGTGCTGGCAGATTGCTTTTGAATCAAGGGCTCGGCCGCTCTCTCTCCTTCTTTCTGCCCTTCTCACCTGTGATTTACAGTGCCTGTAAGAGCCCTGTACACCTCTCTAATTGAAAAAGAAAGAATGGGATCGCTAAACTCTCAGTGAGCAGGACACCTGACCCTCTCGTGCCACTGGTCCATCTACACCACCTCTAGAAAGAAACCACTTTAAATGGTCAAATCTGGCAACAATACAGCAGGCATAAAACTCTTAGCTGATAAAAATGCTCAGAAATGACATCACTGCTTGTAGGCGTGGCATAGGCTCCTGGTTCCCCTAAGATCTGCATTATGACATTTATCCATTAATTTGCACCGAGCACAGACGCAGCTCTTAACATCTCATTCTGGTCTCTCCATGACTCCCACGTTGGCGAGTCTTTCATTTTGTGTAGATAAAGAGGGTATTTTGCAGCTGGCACTTCACACACACACACGCGCGCACACAAGCAGTCAGTGTGCACTCGCAAGAGCTGTTTGTCCTGAGAGTGTGAATTTGAATATTTTTCAGCATTGCGTAACCTTCTACATTTCAGTATTTTATCCTACAGAGTGGCTCTATGAAAAAGATGAATCCACCGCTGCTGGCAACACTCCGAAGTCACTGGTTTTGTGATTTACATACTTCCAGAGGCAGTCTAGGAGTCTCTTCTAATCTCAAAGGGCTTTGGCCTAATCCAAACCTCCTCAGGTTTTCCTCTTGATTAATTTAGAAGAATAGCAGAAAGGTTCAATCCAGCCCGCTCCCCTGCACCTTTTCATTCAGTATTAAATTTACAGCCCATGGGTGAGGATTCAGGTTGAAAACCTTAATACTGTATTTGATTATTATTTTTCTTGGTAAATTTGTTTGGAGTCAATGTGCAGTTATTATTTAGTCAAGTACATCTACTAAAATATAGGGGGGGGGGTAGAAAACATTGTTTTAGTAATGTATTTTACATCATCTAATGACATTCATTCATTCATTCTCTATTCGGTGTAGTCCCTTTATTAATCTGGGGTTGCTACAACGGAATGAACTGCCAACTTATCCACCATACAGTATGTTTTACGCAGCGGTTGCCCTTACAGCTGCAACCCATCACTGGGAAACCCATACACTCTCATTCACACACACATCTGATGACATATAAAGAGCAATTAATCAAAACTATTTACAGTGCTTCCTGAAATAGGGAAATACATGGTTTTAGCATCGATATCGCAATGTGCGCATCTGCAATAGTCACATCGCAAAGACATGCAATGTTGAGTCATGGATAACCGTTAACCGTTTTCAAGGTATAACGCGATTTGGAAAAGTCAAGGTTTTAAAACCGTCAAAATTTTCTGCAATACCGTTCCTAGGGTATGTGTAAGATTTTTTATTTACTTTTTTGTCTGACAACAGTATCGCTAGCAGAAAATTTTGTTTTTGAAACACATGAAGTCAATAATTCGTTTAGCCTGACATGTTTACTGTTCCAAAATATTATAAATGTTTCTCAAAATAAAATATACTGTCTTTAAAAGGGAAAGTAGTTTTTGGTTTTTACCCAGACGTTTAAATAGAATATATTTTAGAGCAGTAATCACAATACCGCGAAACCGTGATATTTTTTATCCAAGGTTAACATGCCGTCAGAATCTCTTACCGGCCCATGCCTAGTTGAGTCTGAATTATAGTTGAGCAGGAGCTACAAAATTGTATTTACTCACTGTTTTTATATGGAATTGATATGATTTATGCAAATAAAGTCTTACTCATAATTTTTGTTTTGTTTCCAGTGCAAACATCAACATTTTCAAAGCAAAAACAAGATTATCTCACTTAACCCACAGGCAGATAATGTAGCTTGTTTTAAGGATAAACACTTAATTTTAGATTATTTCTTCTGACGGTGAAAACAAAACAATATTTTTACTTGATCTAAGTTTTTTTGATATTTGGACCAGAAATGAGACAAAAAGTAAGAATATTATTTTTTGCTTTGTGAAATTGCTGTACCTGAATACTGTTCGGCTATTCAAAACATCTTGTGAAACTGTATTCATATTGCAATATTTATCACAGAAAATATCAGATGTTTCCAACATCGTGCAGCCCTATCCTGAAATCATATTCCTCATCTTACTTCTGTAATCACAGTTCCATATTACCATACTCTCTGGAAGATAAATCATACCTTACTACAAACTCAACTGTGTGAAAACATTATCATCAACAGCTCTGAAATATCAGAATTTCACACAACTTTCTATATCTGAATCCATAACAGCTGAATGTTAATAATTAGCCTCCCCGCTGTTTAACGGAGAGAAGTTTTTTTCAGCACATTTGTGCATCTAATAGTTTTAATAAGTAAATTCAAGTAACTATTGTCTTTTTTTCTATGCCACGATGACAGTAAATAGTATTTTACTACTTAACTTGCAATATGGATGGCACGGTGGCTCTGTGGTTAGCACTGTCACCTCACAGTAAGAAGGTCGCTGGTTCGAGTCCCGGCTGGACCAGTTGGCATTTCAGTGTGGAGTTTGCATGTTCTCCATGTGTTGGCGTGGGTTTTCTCTGGGTGCTCCAGTTTCCCCCACAGTCCAAAGACATTCAGTATTGGTGAACTGAATAAACTAAATTGGCCTGGTGTATAAGTGTGTGTGAATGCAAGAGTGTATGGGTGTTTCTCATTACAGGGTTGCGTCTGGAAGGGCATCCGATGCATAAAAACATATCCTGGAATAGTTGCTGGTTCATTCCACTGTGGTGGCCCCTGATGAATAAGGGACTAAGCTTAAAGAAAACGAATGAATTAATTAATTTTTAATATACTAGTATTCAGCTTGAAGTGCAATTTAAAGGCTTAATTTTTTTATTAAAAAAAGAAAATAAAAAAAGCCTTTCTCCAGAAGAAAGAAATATTTTATAATGAAATACTGTGAAAATGTCCTTTGGTCTGTTAAACATCACTTGGGAAATATTTGAAAATGAATGGACATTTCATAGGAGAGCTAATAAATGAATAGAGCAGTTAAAAGAGGCTTCTCAGAAGAACTTGACTAACAAGACTTACTCCAAAATGTTTTGAACTATTGAGCTATATCAAGTGTGAGTGCTAACCAGCTTAAGTTGGTCTGTTCTGTAGAAACGAGCACATTAGTGTGGCTTTCTTCCTGGCAATAAAGTCAATTCTGGCATGTTTCTTCACAGCCTCGCAGAAGGAGGACGTGATAGACGAAGATAGAGAGAGGTGAGGATGAAAGAAGGGGAAGTGTGATAGAAAGGGTTCTTGTGATGGTGTGTATGTGTGTGTGATGGTTGGATTCTGACAGGTAATCTACAGTGTAGTGGTTCTAGTGTTCAGCATTCTCCTCTCTGATGTGAATTGACAGTCACAGGACAGTCTGACTGATGTTTCCACTTCTCACTCCCTGCATGTCTCAACAAGCTGTAACATCTCTCTTTCCCTCAAACGCTCTCTCTCATTCTGTGAAGGACAAACTGTGCTAGTGGAGAGTGGGGGAAAACAAGATGAAATAAACAATATAAGCCAGGTGTGCTTAAGTTTTCACACCTCTTCCGAGTCTGTCGTTTTTTTAACTCAAATAAATAAATGAAAAAAACAGAGAATTAAAAAAAGTCAATTCCACTTAGGGTGAATACCTTCTCATTCTTAAATCATGTTCATTTTGTCTTAAAAAATACAAAGATTAGAGGAATTTAAATGCTAATTCTGAGTACAGATTCTGGAGGAAGTTTGTAAATTTTTGAGGTGTAAGATGCCAAAACAAAAGATTGAAGGTACTCAAAGGTTATGCGGGTCTTGAGGAAGACAAATCTGTCCTGCATTGAAGTTTTATTCATCAAAGCTTATTGGTATTACGATCATAAGTAGATTGACAAAAGATAGATAGACAGAGAGAGGGAGAGAGAGAGAGAGAGAGAGAGAGAGAGAGAAGGAGAGAGCTGTCAAGCTCATCAAGTGAGGACTGTTTTCATTGCTCAAGTCAAGAATCATTACAATCATTTACAACTGTGCAGGCGAAGCCACGGCTGACACTAACAAACCTGCCAGAGAGGGACTCAATATAAATATACTTTTATTTTTATTACAGAGATTTAGATTGCTCACTGCAAACAATTTTGACAGGCGGCGGCATCAATTACAGTGGACTGTATTGTTTATTTGAAAGTATTTATAATAATAGACCTAAATTTATGCAGAGGGTGAATCATAACAATACAAACTTTGTTTTAAAGCCGAAAAGTATACAAAGGGCTCCTAACGGCTTTATTTGTTAACCCGTAGGGTATTGTGAATGACAACCAACAGATACATTTAAAACTACTCATGTAATGACTGACCTGTATAGACACACAATAGAAATACATATTTATAGGTTTACAAATATGAAAGCTTTATTTGAGTTTTGGAGAACTTATCTGTCATGTCATTCATGGTCCTTTATGGGAGTGAGCGAATCTAAAGATCTTTGTTGGTGTGCTTTGTGCACAGTTACACACTAATTGGAGAACTTGGCTAAACAGTATCATGGGTTTATCTGTAGAAAATAAACCAAATAACAACTACTTTATAAATAAATCAAACTATACACAGAGATTTATGGCACACTATGTAAGATTATTAAAGTATCTAGAAACCACTAGAACAGTGTTTTTGCAAATATTGCAGACTTGCATACTTACAATATCACAATGTTTCAAAGAAAGTTCAAATCCAGAAATAACAGCAATTTACATAAGTGACAAAGACCATATCTTGTGTGCTAAAGACATCACACAATGTGTTGTATGTTTTAATAGACTGAACAGAGTAGCAATATAACAATAATATAATACAACAATAATAATATAAGTATTTAGTATAATAAAACAGTGCTGCTTCATCCCCACATGATCACAAGCAGAAGAACCGTAAGCAGTGGCCTAAGGCATAATAAAAGCTGCGCTGTTTGTTTCCTTTTTCAGCGCTTCAGTTTCATTTAAATGGCTTTTAGTTTTACTCTGCTTCATACTACTCAATAATGAACTTGATTTCCACAGTCCAGTAGAATAAAATGAACTCCCTTGATTCCACACACACAACACTAAAAAGCCTAACAGGACTGTCTTTAAAGGTTTACATGTTTTTGTTCCAAATTAATTTCCGTACAGAGAAAACTATTAGAGTTTTTACTACCACAATACAACTATAGCACCTGTGGATATATTGTAAAAACAAATAAATGAATACATAAACTAAATACTATCAATGTCTTTATTTTAAACATACAATGCATCCGGAAAGTATTCATAGCGCTTCACTTTTCCACATTTTTTGTTACAGCCTTATTCTAAAATGGAGTAAATTTATATATCTCCTCCAAATTCCCCATAATGACAATGTGAAAGATTCTTTTTTTAATTTGTCCAAAATGTGATTTTTCAGCTTTTTTATTTTAAATAAATTTGCAACAATTTCAAAAAAATCTTTTTTCACATTGTCATTATGGGGTATTGTGTGTAGAATTTGAGGAAATAAATTAATTGAATACATTTTGGAATAAGTAACATAAAAAAATGTGGAAATGGTGAAGCGCTATGAATACTTTCCAGATGCACTGTACAATACAAATAAAAATAGCATTTGCACTTTAAAAAAGCTATACAAACACCAAAAGTACATCTATAAATATTCAAAGATGTACCAACAGCATACTGAAAAGCTGGTTTGCACGTAAACAGTTTGCGTGTGCTCATATATCCCCTCTGTTCAAATGCTATTTAAGACGCCATTTGATTAATGCTGGGGATATCGATCCTTTTGAAGCGGTTTTGTAAAGGATTTTTGTTTGTGTAAAAAAACCCACCCTTTCATCTCGCTCTCTTTCTGAATAGATTTGTTGAGATGGTACTGGTAACAGTAGCAACTGGATTGTCAAAAGCAGAGGGTGTCTTGATGCTTCAGCGTCTAAAAGGTCCTGTCAATCGACTCCACAAAAATAACCTCGTCTGGCTCGTCTCCAATTACAATGCCAAAATTGGCAGGAGAAATGTAATTCCTATCGATCCACACATCTTTTAGCAGCTCAATGACTGGGGCCAGTGAAGGAGAGGTACAAATGAAGAACGAATGAGCAAGAGAGAGCGCCACCTAGAGTCAGTCCTGAGAAATGACTTACACGAGTCTGACATTGCTACTATAGGATCATGTGGGCAAACACAGTGTTACCTTTAAAAGTGCAAAATAGTTAAATCCAGCACCATACTCAGGTGTGAAGACTCCAAACAGTTCCCCCAGCAGCTTTTTCAGCGAGCAAAACAAGTGTTAAACGTTTCAGATGGCTGGTCCGTCAAATAAAGCCATCTGCTAATTCCCAACAAATGAATTGTAAGACGGCAGGCTTAGGCGTCCCTTTATAAGCACCGTCGGCACAGCCTCTCTTCTGCACTGATTTCTCTCAACGTCTGTATGTGAGATATTTAAACGAGGCTGTTAATTAATTAAGCATGGCTGAGTGGCATTTTGGAGATGGGAAGTAACTAAATAAGACAGAGATAGCAGAAGATAGACATAGTGAGCTAAAAAGAGTATGTTCTGACCTGTGTTAGAGCGTGTTTGTTGTGGAGAAAAGAAATCGCTGTTACCGAATCCCGAAGTCTTTGCGCTGTGGCACGGAGAAAATATTTACTCAGCCATCATGTCATTATGTCCTACACACTCGCTGTGACCTAATTTTACCTTTGGACACATCCATTTGCGTAAACACCAGCATTGTGTCCAAGTCCGGTATCAAACTAGCCACTGAAAACGTTAATGTACTTTCATTCTGTTCAAAGCAAGCCATTTCCAGAAGTGGCTATTAGAGCTTTTCCCAGAACACTGAGGTTTTGCTCTTTCTTGTGATCTATAAGAGTCAAATGAGACATGCTAACCTGTAGAGTTCACATCAGATTAGTGTTCTTTTGTTTGTGAAACTAAGACAGACTGCCTATAGTCAAGAATATACAGTAGCATTGCTAAATGGGTCAATACTGTGAGCCTGAACAAGAAACTGAATCAACCTAAAGTACCCTAAGCGTCGATGAACAAATTTCTGAATTAAAATTTTCAGTGAACAAATTATAAAGTCAAAATTATATGAGATTTGTATTAAAGGGAATCCTGGGTATTACCATGTGTATGCCTTAATATATTTATTCATGTCTCTTACTGAAATTTGGAGTGGAAAAGCAATGGAAGATTTACATAGTTTAAATATTTATTTTGGACTATGGGGGCACTATTAGTGTGATGCAGTGTGTGATTTCAAATGGATGATATTGACACTGCCTGTTGTTTTTTTCCACAACACAACTTGGAAAAATAAAAGAACGATACAGTATAAACATTGTGTGCCTTTCTGTTTTTATTTACAGAGATGTTGATCAACTATCAACTGAGAAAAGACAGAGAGAAAAAAATGGTACATGGTACATGGTACTCTGAACACACAGATGCTTGTCAACATCCATCTTTGTTGGTGCATCAATCATTATTGAAGCAAACTGTAAACTTACTGAGGGCAGTGTAACTGACCAATTGCCATGTCTCTGCATGAATAAGCTTGAACTTTCTACTTGAGTGAAGGACAAGCATTGTCATGTTCACATTCTGTCATTTCTCAGTGTGAATTTCACTGAGACTCAATATTCAAGAGCATTCAGAGTAGACTCTTTGTGGAGAAACACTAATGTACAGCATTTGGTTTAAGCGTACACTTAAGATTGAAAGTAATCAGGCATCTTCTCATTCTTTTCTCTTCTTCTCACTTGGAAAGCAGTGAAGACATACATCACAGGCTCTATTTTATTGATCTAGGCACAAAGTTTGAGCAAAAGCATTAAAGGTGTGTCTGAGTCTCCTCTTCCATTTCCTTTAAGAGTCAGTTGCATCGCGCCATGGCACATTTGCTATTTACGTGGCGGACTTTGTAAGTGAAAAAACTGAACGCTTCACTAGCGAGAAAACAGTTAAACAGACTATCTGTGCAAGAATAAAGAACAAGCCTCCTCCATTCAGCCTCTTTACTTTCTCTTTACTTTACTTTTACTCTTTACTCCTTTACTTTCGTGGAGTAAGGAAACGGTGTTGTATGCACTTCACTGTAGACATCCATTATCCTACATATGTAATTTCATTTGTTAAGCGCAAAGAGTTTTTTCAGAACTATTTATAAAGTCAGTTCTAATTTCCAGCAAACTTATAAATGAACAATCCAAACACACTTCCTATTCTTATGCCACATATAGTAATGTATACGTCTCCAAAACCCAACAGATGGACAAATCTGAACTTGTTTTTATTAAAACAAATATAAATATGCATATAATAAATATTGCTAATAATAATACCATTATACTAATGCAAATTGTCATGAATAAACTTAAAAAAAGCCCCCCCGAGGAGAAGGCGGCATTTTAATCCTTTAATTTTTGTTCATATGTAAAGATATGTCTATTGCTGTACATCCTGTGTGTATAAAGCACTTTGCGCTGGCTTTTGACCAGCTTTCAGTTGGTCACAGGCGCAGTCTATATCAGTTCCTCAAAATATCAACGCGCCAACAATGTGCCTTAACACACCTCCTTAATAGACCAGCACGCCCATGAGTCCACAAAGTGGCACAAATGGATTTTCTATTTAAACAACGTGATGCAAAATGTGAAAATTAGGATTACGGTGGTCTGAAAATAGCAACAAATTGTGCCAAACACATTTTGCGCCTTATTGCACCAGGTGTATGATAGGGACCCACATCTTTTTTTTTTTGGTGTTGTTCATCTGAAAATTATTACCAAAAACCACACAATTTGGCATTGTATCAGTATTTGATATTGCCAGATGTATTGCAGTAACAACAATAACCAGTGGAGAACTAGGGTGACATCATCAAAATAATGGCAGCCCCCATAAACCAAAATATGCACAATGTGTATTTTAAAGAATTATTTTTCTAAATATTTAATTTAGGTGTAAATCTTACAGTTTTTTGTATACAAAACAAAGTTATCAAGTCAGCAAAATTATAAAAAAAATAAAATAAATAAAAAAAACTACACAACAGTATTACATGTTTTGTTTTCACCCACACACACATCTGTGAGCCAGTGCAAGAAAAGTTCTTGCATCGCCATAGCTGAATTAATGTAATGTGTTAGTCCACAGGCCGTGTTTACCCTGCTGAAGAATCCACTGCTAGTCACAGGCATAAGATATGTTTTGCAGGCTGGTAAAACACATTTATTGCTAGTTTTGCTGCTCCTTCCTGCCCTGTCCAGGGATTGCATGGATAGAGTATGAAAGGGAGGGAGGAGAGGGTGATGAGACCGAAAGAGAAGGTTTGCCAGAGGCACAGCTGAAATTGCTCCATTAGGAAACTCTGTTTGAGCTGGCTGAATGAGACAGGGGGATGATAGATATATGGGCTTATGCCACAGCCTATGTCTCTTTATCCCAAAAGATTCCTCTGATGGCTTTTCAGAACATCATAACTGACACTGCATCTGTATCATGACTTGCTCTGCTGTGGAGCCACCATTTTCTGTCTTATGATTTGCAGGATGCGTGACAAATTACTGAGCCAGTCGTTACTTTTATTATGTGATGGAGTAATTTGGCCTGTGACCTCATCAATGTTTCATTATACTTGCTTTTAGAAGGGCTTAGTAGCATCGCCTTCAAATCCATAATTCCTTTATGATCCGACATGAAGTCATTAGAAAGCAAAAAAGTTTAATATATTTATTAAGACATGAACAGTTATCAATCCCTTGGTAGGACTTTTTTATTTAACTGAACATGTTCCTTGAGACTTTTGAAGCAGCAGATTTTTTTTTTCATTAAGTAATAATCTTCAAAGAAAGAGATACACCTCATTCAGACAAGGTATCATAAAATGTACTTTTCCTCCATGGTAGTCAAAGGTGAACAGCAATTCTCTGACTTTCATATCTGAAATGTTGGCTCCTTTGGGGCACTGCATTTTATTTTCATGTTCATTTAACGAAACTGGGAATTAGATCTCAAGACTACAGTGATGCGAATTTAAAATCCTTATCAAGCATGCTTGGAGCTGACTGACTGAGGATGGCCATCATTTCCACAACAGACATTGCTAACAGAATATATATGAGGCTATATAAGAGGCAATGCAAGCCAGGTAAACAAATAGACTCCTGGAGAAAGGACTGGGAAATCTGGCCAAAAACTGTAAAGGCTCCACATCAGTCTTGCTTAGGCAGGGTGAATGAGTTTCGATACTATTTGAAAGAAATCCTGCGGGTAGGTCGAAATGAAGCAAAGAGAAAAATGAAGATGGAGGAGGTGGAGTGGAAGTCAGTCGAGGAGCTAGAAGGGGTGCACATATCAACCTTGTGTTGAGTAAATTGCTGCATGAAAAGGTTTGCAATTGACCTCATCAGAGGTTTCCTCATTCCTGAGTGCCTTTCAATCAGAATGCATCATAGTTGAAGTAGACCCTTGCTTCCGTATGATCATTAGCCAAATAGGACAATACAAGACTACTCTTTTCCTTTACAATGCATCTGCAACCATCGTTTAAGCATTCCACTGCTGGTGCATGGGCAACACAACATGCTGGATAATCAGGAACTGATTTCAAAAATGTAAACAAAAATCCATTCTAAACAAAATACAAAGAAGGTGAGGAATTGGCCTCCCCACTTTGTGGTGAGCTGACGAAGCATGTTTTGCACTGAAATACACGAATACCATGATTAACACTAACTGGGTGATGTGTTTTTGTACAAAATCTGCAAACTCTCTCAGTAGAGCCAAACTGGCTTAATCAGTTGAGGGGCCATTGAGGTTTGGAGAACTGCAGTCTTTTAGAAAATCAAGCCAAAGTCCAACACAATTAGTCAAGCCATTCTCTATGCTGATTGATTGGGGTAAACACTATTTATAATGGAACATGTGTACAATGAGTAAAGTCTGAGAAATAAGTGGATAAAAACAATCTAGGCTTTGGTTTCCAGACTCGCTCATTTCAATTTAAATATAGGCTAATGTGTAGTGGTGTCAATAGTCTTAAAGGTTTTATCATTTGTGCCATTATTCACAGTTATGCCATTGTCGTGCTTGGAGAAGTTCAGCTGATGTCCTTAAGAAAAATATACTGATTGGTGATGACACTGGAGGGCCAAATAAATGACAAAAAGAAACAAAAAAACATAATAAAGACAGCCCATAATGTCTTTTTTACACTACATTCTAGGTCTAAGCTCTTTTTCTCCTAAAACAAAAGATTTGAAATTCAATGTCATTTGGAATAAATAAAGTACTTATTCCTAAAATTTTATAGCTAGTAAAGATGCTATATACTTGTATAATAAATACATTATTTGCAAAGACGACGAATTATGAAAGCAAAATCTATGAAGGACTCCAAAAGTCCTTAACTATAATAAAACATTGAATCGCATTGATTTGAACTAAAAGGTTTTCGCATTAGAAGATACCTTGAGTGGAGAAGCATGCAATAGACTGAAACATTTCAGATTCAAAGTTCATTCTTTCAGGTCTCATGTGTTTTATGTGTAGAGGCTTTTGATGTCATGTAACGAATAGAACAAATTATACAATGATAATCCAGAAGACAGAAGAAGCAGACAAAAATGCATTGATAAAGGAGATAGTTGGAAAGACGAATGAATTGAAATAGGATGTATAGAGACCAGAGAGCGTCAAAATCATGTTTCAGCCAGGGCGCCTCGGCGAAACCGCCCCCGTATTTGATCATGTTTATTGTCTGAAACCATCTGCAGCTGATAACCCTTGACTGAACAAGCTGTTAGTCAGCCCGAGAGGGAGTTGAGAGAGAAATCAGCCATGCTATAAAATGGCTTCTACAGTCACTATATGCTTCCTCTACATATCATGCTAATTGCAAATGACTGCTTTCAGATAAAGAAATAAAAAACGCAAAGGTGATAGGCCATTTTCAATCACTCTCATTAAAACTGATGAATAAAAAACTTTTTATTTAGTCATGTTCACTACATGGTATTTTCCTACAGAAAAGACCAAAATTAGATACCATCCAATGGCCAATAAATACTTGGTTTAGGTTATGTTTATCTTTAAGACAAACTGACAAGCACTGTCTTTTTGCTGAAGGTAGAAAGTCTAGCGTCTAGACTAATACTAGACATGTGATGGTGAAGAACCACCACAAATACAAAAAAAGACAGAGAAGCCTTCCTGCATAAAATTGTCAAAATTGGCATTTTTGACACTCAAAATATGTCCATCCTTTAAACTGCCTTTAGAAAAGATATTCTGCCTAAGGACATTGCATTTGCTGTGCTTCTTCTGCAATTACTTGTATGACAGTAAATATACTGTATGACAGAGCAACTGCAAAGTCGAGTGATGTCTCGCAATCATTGCTAGACGAGAACAAAAGTGAACACACACCTCTGTCAGCAAGCGTGTCGGTTAGAGAAAGGTAGTTATTAGCAATGTGGCTCTTTTGCGTGTGCTCTTGGTGATAGTGAAGATAGAAATTTTCATTATAGGCTGGGAAGCGGGGAATAAGCGATGCAAAATTGAAAAAAAAAAATCAACTCAATAACTTCAGAAGTGTTATCAGGAGAGTCTAGCCTAAATCTGCATGCTAATAAGCAAGCATTGCCTGGAGGGTATCGCCTCTAGCCACTCGCCACAGGAGCAGACAACATGGGACCAGAGATGAGCATCTCTCCAAACACACTTAGCACAGGGTTTTTTAAAGCCTGGTGCTGTCCAGGGCCCTTTGAAGACCGCTGAGCGGAAGAAGTATTTACAGAATTGTTTCCGAGCAACAGGGGATGGAAGGCTGACTGCTTTGAATGGACTTTGACTGCTGGCTGTGCAAACAACCGTTTGCTAAATGGTATATACACACTCAAAAAAACCCAAAACATATCTGCAGATCCATGTATACTCTACAGGAACCTTGCATGAATCAATGAATTCCATAAGGTGTGAATGCATTCAGCTGCATTCGTCACCCACAGAGTGGGTGTTGGCATAGCCCCAAAAATAGACCTTTCTCAACAAGGAGCAATCTGCCATTTCAAGTCCCTGTGCGCCTGCAAGCTTGTCAATCTCACTTCCATCAGCGTGCATCTGTGTCACACTGTGACACATTGCATCTTTCACTCACGCCACTGTAAAGTGCACCAGCCATGCAGATCTGGCAACTTGTGGCTCGGCTGTTTTGTTCTGGTTTCACATGTAGCTTGGTCTAACCTGCTGTCACCATCCCTGATCTGTAGTCTATACAAACAGTGATTTTACTTTTGAAGCTCACGCTGAGAACTTTGGCATGACCTTCGTAACCTTCTGGTCCTACTGGCTGAGACTGACCGTCGCTGTGTTGTGTGCAGTGAGGGCCTGAAGCAGCCAGCTCAGCGGATCTCAGGTGCTGACAGGCTGCATAAACACACTGTGAAAAGCTGCCTGCCCTGAAGGCCATGGACAAGCTCAGCGAAAAAAAGAAAAAGAAAACAACAGCGCAGCGGAAATGAGCTGTATATTTCACAGCTGTTACCAAGGGCAGGCGACCTACGTGCCAGCATGCTGAAGCACCTGGGTGAGAGAAACACTAGGAGAGGTCAGAGTAACTCTTCATGTGAGTTACCTAAAGTGACTTAAATGGCAACAGACAAACTAAATAACAATCAAACACAATACATTATTTCACAAACTAGTTCACGTTTTACCACACACATATAAAGAAACAAAGCTCAATTATTCACTGTAATGTTATTGAAAACCTGTATATAGGGTTCCTGATTACCCAAGTTATCCTCACATCCAAAAACACACAGGATTCAAGAGCCATTTAGGTAATCTGTTCCTGAAGCACTCTGTAGTCAAACACAAACTTTGGACATGCTTGAGATTGTTTTCTTTTCATGCTAATAATACTTTAATATATAATATGATATTATAATATGTAATATAATATAGGGTGACTCTGTGGCTCAGAGGTTAGTACTGTCGCCTCACAGCAAAAAGGTCGCTTGTTTCGAGTCCAGGCTCGCGTGGGCTTCCTCCGGGTGCTCCGGTTTTCCCCACAGTCCAAAGACATGCGCTATAGGTGAATTGGGTAAGCTAAATTGTCTGGAGTGTATGTCCTGGTCCTCCAGGTTGGGGGTTGAGCATTGGGCTAACGACCCACCTCATGAAAAATTAGATGTTACGAAACACCAACAAGGTGCGGCTAAATATCAACTTCGATTCAAACGGCCCTGGGAGTAAGAAAGTGTAAGAGTAAGTAAGAACTGATAGCATGAGACTTCAGAATGAACTAGAGACCTGAATTTAAAACATCCATGCAAAGTTTTTAAAGAAATATTTTATAGAAATATGCTCTACTTTTAGCTGCCCAAAAGATTTTCTATTACAAAATCACAAAACCGACTGGTGAGCATAAATACTCAATACTCAAATACACAAAATTGATAACTTACTAACTGGCAAAGGCTGATGGGAGTCAAACTTGTTCCTTATTCTCTAAAACACATTTATGTTCAAATTATTGGTGTAAATTAAATATAATTATGTGGGATTATTTGTCAAAGTGGGTGGACCTATGCTGTTAGATTTGCCCATAAGCTACACCTAGGCCCACATGAAATCTGCGCGTGCAGAATTGCGCAGATTATTAGCCCATATTTGAGTTTATTTATTTACTTAAGTAAATGTGTGTAAATTTATATTCATTCAGTTTTTATATTAATTTCAGTAATAATATGGACTAATATGAAAATGTTCAGTTGATATATTTACGATACAGTTTGTAAAGTAATATTTTCTGTCTTTAGTAGAGATATTATATTAGAAACTTACTTTGTTTACCAAAAAAGGGTATCAAATTGGATTTGCATTGTAAACATTCAATAAAAGTTTAAAAGGTATTTTTTTATGTCATATATTAAGTTTTTAGTTATGATTCTCCAAAATTTATTCTGACTTTTGCTGCAGACTTTCTCAGCAGACATAGCAAAAAATGTCTGCAGATTCTGTCTGGCCCCATGTATGACTTTTGATAAACACAAAACAAAAAAGTAAGTTATAGTAATAATAAAAGTAATAAAAAAAGTAATAATAATATGCCAAAATAATATGCAGCAATGAAAATATCTGAATATGTAGACTGAATGTAATATTATTAGACATCGTCATTGTATGTTTGGAGAATAATTATACAACATAGTAAATAAAAGTGATCAGATTTTTTTTTTCTTCCCAAATTATATTAATGTTTTCTACAGATGAAAGAATGTCAAATGGAATTACTTTAGCAGGATGGTGAGTAAATTATGGAGTTTGTTTTTTTTCGTGATGTGAACAATCCATTTAGATATTAGTCAAACACATGGACCTATTCTATTCTACACTATTCAAACAGGAAGCATATTGATATCCCTGACCTTCTTCCTTATAGGTCGACTGGAGGTGTGACCTCTGTGAATTCTCATCGGTTACATCCTCTATTTGCTCTTGGGAGATAAACCAGCGTGTTTACTGGTGTAATCGAATTTGAAATGGAGGCTGTTTGCAGATGGTCAATGCGGGAGGGGATGTTTTCTAGTGCACACAATGCTATTTGACTCTCATACACAAAATAGAAAGTAATCACTCCTCATCTAGTTAATCCCATAATTATGCACATGGACACTAATTTCCCAGCAGGGAGAACACTGTGTGCCTGGCTCATCTCTCTTTCCCTTTCTATTCTCTTAATATTTATTTACTAGACTAGAACAATCGTGCCCAATGTTAAACAAACATACTATACTATATAGCCTCAAGCTTGTTTTACATGTGTACTCGCAATACTAATTCAAAGAAGTGTTTGAAGCAGTGTCGTGGGAGTTTTTATTTATTTATTTAATTGATTTATTTTTATTCAATTATTTATTTTAAGTATGTGGACGTGTTCCTAACACACTGAACCTTAATGCATAGGATACTCTAAGACAGGTTTTACATGCATACACTGCATATAAAACAATCCCATAATAAGTATGTAGTAAGATGGTAGACATAGTGAAATGCTAATTACAAATTTAATTTATTCAATATAGTGTTGTTTAAAAGACCTTAGTCTAATTAAAAAAACCTACTGTTTTGAGCTAAACGTTCGTGTGATTTTATTCTAATCAGAGTAAAAGCCACTTAAAATGATAATGATATTGCTAACTAAAAAGCTACAATAATGATTTTACAGTAATTCCATTGGAACAACAACAACACCATGCTACAACAATAATTATTAAATAATTAATTATTAAATATAAAATAATAGTTATTAAATAAATAATTCCCTGATGTAAATGCTTATGCTGTTATTATAATAGTTTGCATTCTTAGTGCTAACAGCATTAATCTGCTGTTACCTTAGTAACATGCTAATTGAAAACTGTACTGATATCAATTCTAAATCAAAGGTTGTGTTTCAGTCAACTACCAGGTCACAAATCAGGAGGTCGTTCACACATTCTGGCACTGGTAAGTACAGTGATGAGCTTGGTTCAGTAGATAATGGGACACTGAGGGTGACGTTGACATTTTTCAATTATATACAGTGGGAGGAAATAAGTATTCAACACGTCACCATTTTTCTCAGAAAATATATTTTGACTTTCAGAATGTTCAGAATGAAGTCACATGCATTGCTCAGATGTGATATGTTCACAGACTTCAACAGTATGTAAAATCTTGATGGTTCTGAGGGTTACTTCTATCAAATCTGATCTTTAATTTGTATTTCCTATTTGGTTCAAGTCAGGTGACTGGCTGGGCCATTCTACAGCTTGATTTTCTTTATCTGAAACCATTTGAGAGTTTCATTGGCTGTGTTTTGGATCACTGTCTTGCTGAAATGTCCACTCTGGTTTCATCTCCATCATACTGGTGATGTAGATGTTGGACTGAAGCATCTAATATTTGTTTACAATGACGAAGGACAGAGGGTTGCTGAATAACTTCTGCTGTTTGGGCTTTCACTATCTTTCTATACCTACCTTTCTTCATGTGTTGTTTCCTGTGACATTTTATTTTATAACACATGACTTAATTTTTAAAATAATTCAATTGCCTTTCTTTTTATATATGGATGTTTAAGCACCTTTAAAAATATGTTTTCTGAGAAAAATGGTGACGTGTTGAATACGTATTTACCCCATTGTGTGTGTGTGTGTGTGTGTGTATATATATATATATATATATATATATATATATATATATATATATATATATATATATATATATATATATATATATATAATTTTAAAAGTGCATTACAAACAGAGGTGCACATAACTTTTTTGGTCAGGTTTTCAAAGAAATACCTGGAGATATTGCTTGGTCCTCCTCACATAGTTCATTGCACAGCCATCCTGACATATTCATATTTCAACACACATTTTTGTAATATTTAAAAGATATATTATTTATGCACATATATACACTGTTTGACCAACTCAGCTGCGATAAATAGTGGCACACTTCTATCATTTGGAGCAATTTTGTTCACATGTAGTGAACTGTACTGTGTTCATGTGAACCAGGCACCAGACCACCCTTTTGAGGTGGACTCAGGTATGGTATGTGTGTTCGACTCTGTGTATTTCCACAGAAACCAACTTTTTTTTATATTATTTCACCAACTCAAAAGTATAGCAAAGTTGTACAAGTCTGGCTGGTGCCATTTGAATCACATCCAAAAGAGTTAAATCTGAGTTTATGCAAATGAAATTCAAAGCCTCTTCACACTGCTGCTTAGAAATAACAAACAATAACTTTACGTAAAGAAAACAAGTGCATTATTTTATACAGCTAACCACACACATTTCAACACATAATTATATTCTCAATGATGCATGGGGGAATTCATGATTTAACAGTAGCTAAGGTAACTGTGCCAACAGCACTGGTATGCTTCTCTAGTGCTGTATCTGGACTGATTTTTTATTTGAATTGTGCGTGCACCCCCAATTACAGATTAATAATTGGATTTTTTCATATTCAAGCAACATTTCAACTATTAATCATTTATTAATTGTATGCTAAATTCCTATGTACCTGTACTATAGTACCTATACTTATTTATGATCAAATACAAATAGATTAGTTTCCTTTTAATCTGATAATAGTTTAAAACTCAATCTTAATAGTTTCCTTTCAAAAACATCTCCCGTTTGTTGTTATGTTTGGTGATTTCATTTGTGTGATTCATAATTTGTGCTTCAAAATTCTGTTAAAAGAGCACAGTGATCATTGACACTCCCTGATTTTCACAGTGTATTGTGGGGCTTTTTAGGGAGCGAACGTTTCAGTATTCTGGAAGAATTGTGATGATTGAGACAGCCCTTAAAATGGCTCCCTGACAACTGAACAAGGGAGCTGATTGAGATGCGCCCAGGGTTTCCATAAATTTTACAAAAAAAGGTTATTTAAATTACATTCCCTATGTAGAACATTACAAATCCTTGACTTATCTTTCATTGGAACAGAAAAAACAATATTATCACTTTACATTTTAAACACAGGTTTCAATAATGTGAAAAAATATATATTTATATTTTTGTATGTCCACTCAAACGTGACCTCTTCTCAGAGGCCAGGGAATATATACTGTGTCCTCTAAATGCTTATATACTCAATTCACAGGTCTGTATACTTCTGAGATGACACTTGCTATGCTTGGCATGATCCTATTTTAAATTGCTCCTAACAATAAGAGCATCTATCTTGTGCTGGAGGTGGTGATTGTTAGTTTTCATATACTGCAGCCCTAAAGATGAATGCGACAGATACAGGTGACACTTTGCTGAAAACGTCTTGCCAGGAGAATTGAGAGCCGTTCCCCCTTTCCTATCCAAAACCAACATGCATATGCAGCTAAAAGAGCTTCTATGAAACAATAATGATCTTTTCTCAGGTCAGATAGACAGAATGAAACTAAAGAAAACACTTTGATTATAGCCAGAAAGATGCAGCTCCACCCTGGTTGGCGTATTTCTATGAAGAATAGACAGGATGTTGTGGGGGAAAAATGACTGTTTTAGTGCTCATAATATGCCAAGGACACGGCCCCCCTGCCGCGTAATGGCACATGGCAAGCCAAACACTTCCAATGAAGTTGTATTTTAGAGGGCCTGTTTGCTGCCATCAAATCATTCTGTGGAGGAAACTGTAGCAACACTAGATTAGATTATGTAGCTTGTGCATTTCCTCAAACAAGACATGATCTAATTCATTCCGAGAGTACATCCTTCTTCCTTCAAGACGTGGATTCTGGAAATTGAGCTTGTCTTCGGAATAATCTCTTTAACAATGTAGGTGGGGAATTGCAAGGAGAATCAGACCCTTTTTATAGATTTTTTACATCAGTGCAGTCACGTCTATCTGAATGACATCCTCACCCCCCCACCGCCACAAGTCTATAAATAAACTTGAAGCAGCTCAGCCTTTATAGGTCATCTGAACTACAAAGTGCATCTTTTCCTCTCGCGTGTCAAGACTGAAATTCCTTGAGGTGAATCGATACGTAATTCCAAGAATCAACTAGTAACTGGTTACCACAACCTCTTACAAGGGATCGGTGTTGCCATGGCAACAACAGATCTTGGTGTAAAGACCATAGGAAAATGTATGCACAGCCATAATTCTCTTTGTAATATATTCAGTAAACACATTTTTGGACTCCTCAGTCATGGGGCTGATAGAAGCAGATAAAAGTGTGACACTTACAAAAAAAAAAACCCTCAAAGTTGTGCTTTTAAAGTGGTGAGTCATTCACACAGAAACACAAGATCTGTAAACATTGCGATAGGAGATAAGTCGGCGGAAGAGAAGAGAGGAACAGTTGTGAAAGCATGCTTGAAACACAACACTATCTATCTATCTATCTATCTATCTATCTATCTATCTATCTATCTATCTATCTATCTATCTATCTATCTATCTATCTATCTATCTATCTATCTATCTATCTAATTTGACAATCCTAACCATTGCACAAACCCAACTATTATTTTTAATTAACATAATTGAAGCCTGTAAACTAAAGTTTGGGCTTGTTGTTGTTTGACTCAAATGTGGGTTGAAACAACCCAACATTTTTTAGAGTGTACCCACCCATATATTTGATAACTTGAGATGAGGGCTCAGCTCGGCTTTAAAAGGTGCCAGCGATGTCCGTGTGAAATTACATAGTGATATTATTTGGGAAAAATTGCTTTTCCTACAATTTCAGGTTATTTTCTGTCAATTTCCTCCTTGATAGAGGCTCTTTCCAATTTCTGGAGCTCGTAGCTAGCTGATGCTTTCTCACTCACACCCACCTACAGAAAAAACAAGCTCTGCCACTGGGGTTGTGAAGTCAGAAAGTATCATTTATATTAGGAAATAATATTTGTCAAAGATATCTATATCCAATGACATCCACAGCAAAATAAATAATCTGCTATTCGTCTATAATAGAACTTCAGGTTGGACTGTCAAAGAGCATACAAGGCCCTGGCAGTGACTCATGTTTATTAGTTCCTCTCTGCTGATTGGGTATTCCTATACTCCCAGTTCACCCTGCGTCGTGTGCAGTGAAACGTGACACAGGGTCACTTCCCCCTTCCATCCCTGGCTGCCAGCTCAACTGTGCTGCCTGCAGCCTCATGTCTCCCAGCATGCTTCAGTGGCCATAAACCCACACATGTGGCCCAACAGAGAGGACTGGGCTACAGAAGTAAATACAAGCTTATAGGGATTTTATTTTCTGCATTTTTTCCTTAGTGGTTCAACAGTACCGATGTGCTAATACAGGAGGAAATTAAAATGTAATGCTTTACAACAAGTTTGAATTGATTAACATTAATTAGGTATCATCAACACTTTTATAGCATTTAATTATTCTGAGTTAATGCACATTTATACAAACTGCATATTAATAGAGTTGTCAACATTTCAAATTGCATAAATTTACATTAGATATATTTTATGAATGATACTGAAAAACACAAGAAATTATGCCATTTTTATGACTTAACTTTGAATATAAAAGCTATATATTACAAGTTAACACTGAATCTCTATTAAAGTGCCTTTGGGCAAGCATGAATTAAATAGCTGTTATGTACAACCCTGATTCTGAATTATATATTAACAAAGCTACAACTCTGTTTGCTATGAAATGCTTTGGTTAACAAAATATATACGTCAACCTAATTTGAATTATTCAGATTTATTATTACTAGTATTTTTTATGACTTTTTTTTCTTTCAAAAAAGGAGTTATCCATGCGAGACACTTTTGTTTGTTCATGCAGACTGCTGCTTCTGTCGGGATTTTGCTAAAAGCTCCCGCATACAATGTAAGCCCGGGTGGCTATTGTCCTCAACCCTTCAGATTACCTCTGATTTGGCATTGAAGCCGCTGGCGATTGTGGAATGACAGCAGAAATGGCCATGTGATGCAGGCTATGTCTCACCCTGCTTGTCCCCCTCGGTCTGGTCAAACTCTCACTGAGCCCAATAGGAATCTTTCACATCTTTAGACATTGTATCATGATATGACATGAATAGATTCGAAACAAAGGCAACATATATTTATTTTGTTCTACTACACGTAGATAACATTTTATCCCTATATTAAAGTGTGTTTTGCTTTTTTGGACATGGAAAATGTCAAGATCGACCCCATCAATAATGCATCAGCAGTGTGCTTGACTAAATGGCTGAATTCGGTGACTGTTATGAGTGCAGTCATGCGTGTGTATGTGTGTGCGCATGTTCCCAAAGGACTGCATTATGCATAGTACACAGAATGGGTCGCCTGCAGCACTAATGCAAATTTCTGTCAAGGGCTCCATTAAAAGGTAAGGCTGTACCGTCATCTGTGCTGCTTCAGTTCAAGGTTTTTCATGCCATTTATTATAGTCATGCCATACACACCCCTCACATTTTCATTATTATTGACCGCATTACTGCCAGTGATTGGCTCTTTTTCTACTGGCCGATTCCAGAGATTGTGGAACGTTAGGTGGGCAACATTAGCCACTATCTCATCCTGTCTGTGCCTGGCACACCCGGTGCATCCTGGGTAATTCATTTCTCCCAAGGCTTTATCATCTCAGTGGGCTAGTGAATGATTTACACTGACAGTCAAGCCACGCCAAGACTCAGTGCTATGAGCTGTGGTGGATTAAACAAAACTGGTCTGAGTAGAGAATGAATTAGAATTTGTGATGCATGAGTTAAGTGTTTGATTAATAAGGAACAAAGTTAATAAAATTGAAACTAAAGTAACTAATTTGAGGAGGCAAACATAAGAATTTGGTTAAAAAACAAGGACGAAATAAAGCTGGATGGATTTATATACCGTGTGAGACTATAGGCCGGTCCTATTATAGACTTGGCGCAATAATGCGCAAGACGTGTTTGGTGCAATTTGTTGCTATTTTCAGACCAGCTCAGCCCTAATTTTCATGTTTTGCACCAATAGCAAATCCACTTGCGCCAGTTTGTGGACTCGTGGGCATGCTGGTCTAAAATAGAGGTGTGTTAAGACGCATCGTTGGCTCCATGAAAGTAAAGGAGTAAAGAGTATAAGTAAAGAGAAAGAGAAAGTAAAGAGGTCAAACGGAGGAGGCTCGTTCTTTATCCTTGCACTGATAGTCTGTTTAACTGTTTTCTTGCTAGTGAAGTGCTCAGTTTTTTCACTTACAAAGTCTGCCATGTAAACATCAAATGCGCCATGGCACGATGCAACAGACTCTTAAAGAGAATGAGAGATGAGACTCTGATTGGTTTAATGCATGTTATGCTCAAAACACACCCATAACTCATTAAGAGAATAAGCACAACCCTGTTAGACCATGCACCAGGGCGCAAAGCGTATTTTTCCATCCTTAAAATAAGTGGATTCAGACACACCCTTAATGCATTGGCGCCATGCGCTTTAGACTTTGCACTTACATCATTAAAATAGAGCCCTTTATGCTGTTTCTGATCACTGGCTTACGAAAAAAAAAAAAATGACTACCAAAAAAAAAACATTTAAAAAAAAAACTTTTTGTTTAACCATTCATCAAAAAATGAATCAATATTAAAAGACAATTTAAAAAGAAAATAATGCAATTAAGTGAAATATTTTTAAAATTACATCTTACTTGATAATCCAAACACTCATCAACACATTTTACTTAACATGAAGAATTTGTCATTGACTTTCCAGCTAAAATTAATAAATTATCATACTTATATATTTATGATGTTTCCTCAAGAGACTAAGAACTTCACTAGCCATTGTTTGTTTACACTTTAGATTCTAGAAGTTGCTAGATCCTCATTCTCAATGATGTCATGCATGTCATTAATCGGATGACTGGCTTGTCAAGCACACGCGTATGCTCCGGCGCAGCCTTCCTGCAGTTGCACAGCCATTGCCGTGGCTGACACCGATGCTTAAGTACACCTCTCATAAAATTTAACTACACGTCGCAATGATGCATAGCGCATGCTCTGTAATTGGTCAGCTTGGTATCGATGACGAGTGTGGGCGGTGCTGAGAGTTGCGAGCCGGATGGAGCGAGTGTTTGCAAGTGTCAGGTCCCATGAAGGAGCAAATACATAAAAACAGTAAATACAACAATCCCTACAGAAGTTGATTTTGATCATGTCTGGTCATCTCTCAAGATAAAAACAAAAAGAAAAACAGCTCACAGGCAGATCTACTAGCTTTAGAAGTGACTCGGCCTGCCAGTAAGAGCTAAATGAGTGAGAACGCTGGCCCTGAGGGAGCTGATTTTATCAAACTGTCATTGTGGCTAAAGTTTTTTAGGAACAAAGCGGCACCTGAAAATCAGCCTCCACTCTGCAGGTGAAGGTGGCAGAGTGGATGAATAATGCATGAAATTTATCTGCTGCCGTTAATCATGATGAGATGGTGAGAGAAAGAGAGAGAGCAAGATGTAATGTGCCTCAGGATGTGTTTTTTTCTCCTCATTTACTCATTTCTGTGCTCAGCTCAAGCTGAATCCAGAGTCAAGGTCTTTAAAGGGGTAAAAGCATCTGATTGCTATTCAATTTCAAGAGAAAGTTTTTAAAAATTACATTTCTGTCATTTACTAACCCCTGTGTTACATTACATCATTTGGAGTGGCATATAGGGGAGTACGTGATGATAGAATTTAAATTTTCGGTTGCACCAGCCTGTTGCGTTAACATTCTGCATAAATGACAAGTTCATAACCTGTTCAAACACATCAAAAGAAACCGTGGCTCATTGGAAATACATGACTCTGCCTACATTACTGCAAAACCTGAAATACATCGCTCCTGGAATATTTCACTGCACTTTGATATTAAAAGTCTACATGGGTAGTGTAAACTATATGGCCTTTTCTCCAACACAGATGTGGATTTACACTGTATTAAACAACACAATGTTACTAAAAAAACATACCTATGGGCACAGAAGGGTTGGAAAATGAAATGTTGGCTGTAGCACATTTCACAGCAGTTTGGATGTGAAATATTCAGTGTCTGGCACCAAACTCTGTGAAAAATGTGAAATGTAGCAGCATTTTAAAAATGCTGTTTGATGTACATATCATGGCAGTTCAGGAATAACATGTTCAGTGAGCGCTGCTAAAAAGATAATGCTTTATCAGGATTTATATTAATGTACAACCAACACAAAATGGTCCCACTTTATATTAGGTGGCCTTAACTAATATGTACATATGCTGAAATCAGGTATTCGTTGTTTTGATATTGCACTTATGATTAATTAAATGCCTGCATGTAATTATATCTGTAATTAATTTCTGTAATTACATTACACTGATGACCATCCCTTACATCTTAACCCAAACTTAAAGTGGGAGTGAAGCAGTCAGTCAAGTTTACATTATTTTGTAAATTGGTTTCAACTTGAATATAAAATATATTAAACAAACTTGACTAATGTAACCATTTTGTAGAAAGGCGCATGTTTTACTACTTTTTAGACCTAGGGCGCTGCTATCTTGGAATATACCGATGTCTGACGTCTAGGGGTGTCAAAATGAACTTACTTACACTTTAAACTACCCATACCCCCAAATGTATCCCTAAAAACTACCTGTATCCCACCACCTGTATCAAGAGAACCAGAAGTGTTCTGTAATATGTTTTGAACACAGTAAGTACATTGTATTTATTGTATGTTGCAAGTACATAGTAGTTAATCCACCTAATATAAAATGGGACCCAAAATCCTACCCTAATCCTAACCAAAAATATATATGTATATATACTAAAAGCTAAAACAAACACACTATTTTAATCTGTAACATTTTTGCTAGCCAGCAAACTGTCAGAATGGAAATGAATTTGTGATGAACAATATGTATTCATTCATAAATCATCGTAAACGTGTTTTGAGGTCTTAATGAAGCTTTGTGGAAAAAGGATTATTTTTGTTGATCATTTCTCCTTTAATCATAATTTGTGTAAAAAGACACAGACGTCACTGATGTTTTACTGCCTAGAGCATCTGTAACCGCCATAAAATGTATGCAGAGGCATGTTTTTGCAGTTTTGCATAAACGTCGGTAAAGTCACATATTTCCAAAGAGCCTGGATTGATCAAAACATTTAAGATAATTTTAGTCCATGACACACACCAAGCGAAAACAATATCTTAAATCTCAACAGGTGATGTTTTGAGTCAATATATCTGATGCTGTAAATGACTCTTTCAAATACACTGAGAAAAGTGACACACAATAACCTAATGTTGTTGATTTATTCATTTGTTTTATAATGAGTTCAAAATGGCTCATCCATTAATATAATGGATTTCTGTAGTGTGTATCTAAAAAATTGTCCAGCATATATCTGAACCAGTGCTTAAAAATCCAATACAATTAAGATTCTTCCTCTTTAAACTATCTAACTTTGTAGATAATTAAAACAAGGCGCCATGGTGGCTCAGTGGTTAGCACCGTCACCTCACAGCAAGAAGGTCACTGGTTCAAGTTTCAGTTTGGAGTTTGCATGTTCTCCTAATGTTGGTGTGGGTTTCCTCCGGGTGCTCCAATTGCCCCCACAGTCCAAAGACATGTGCTACAGGTGAATTGAATAAACTAAATTGGCTGTAGTATATGAGTGTGCATGTGAGAATGTATGAGCATTTCCCAGTACTGGGTTGCAGCTGGAAGGGCATCAGCTGTGTAAAACATATGCTGGATAAGTTGGCGGTTCATTTCGCTGTGGTGACCCCTGATGAATAAAGGGACTAAACCGAAGGAAAATGAATGAATGATAATTAAAACACTGGCATATAGGCAATATTTGGAAGTCAAACAGCCAGCAGAAATAGCGACATCATGATAAAAGGACTCATATCCATAACTACATTTTCTTGTGGAAATTGGTGGAGGGCATATGGAAGAAAATGTTCTGCCAACAAAAGATAAGACTGACTAACAGGTCATGAAAAAATGCATTTAGGACATGTCTCGGCCTTTGTGTTTTAATGTGATCCACACCGCGATCATTTGACTGATAAGGCCTCACAAATGGCTGGCTTAGAGCCGTAATTACTCTCTACTCCCGCATAATCTTTCTCCCCAGCGAACATGTCAATGCTGGCAAGCAGGAGCGTGCTCGCGAACAGAGGAAGAAAAAGGAGAACATTTAGAGATAAGACGGACTCCTTTCCTCTCATCGATACAGTCATGACTCTTAAGATTTCAATCCATCATGGGGCTCTTAAGAAAGCACTCCCTTGTCTTTAATTAAGGCACAGTGACTGGAGGATCTTGGCTTATTTGACATGCGGCAACTAAGCTATTGTCAATGCACAGCTATAAAAGCTACCAGACACTGGGGGTGTCAGAGATTAGAGATCCTACAATAGGAAAGGTCATTAGTGATACTTAGAGGTCGGGAAACACAAGTCGACAGTGTAGAAGGAAGTGATTTAGTTCAAGTAAAAACATGAGTCAGGTGTGAGCGTGACCTTTGAACTAATAATACACAAGGTTCCCTTCATCATACAGTAGCAGACATATTTTATGGTTTAATGTAAAGGCTTCATAGATGTATTGAATAACAATACATAACACTCCCAACCATGTATAATTACTCGACAACATGTCTTGCATGCATGAGCCACAGTTTTTAAAATGTAATTAACATGCGCAGGTGTTAAATAAGAACATATAGCACAAAAATACTCTGGAGACCTGACAAAATGGCTTGCATCAACTACATTGTTTTTAATCAAACTAATAAAGTGGAACATACTGTAGGCTCTGTTTTGAATAGCATATGCACAGAGCATTCCTATCACTTACACAGTACAATGTATAATATGGATAATTAATTAGAATTTCGTGTATGGATTTCTAGATACTGGATATCGCAATGCAGTGCACTCTCAGTGTTTTCCAGTTTCACTTCAGCATAATATTTTTTGACTTTTTCTTTGACCAGATTACCAAAAGTAAAGGGAGTATTTACATGGCACCATTTTTAAATTAAAAAAGAAACTTTATGTATACGTAGTATATGTACTATACACTGCATAGAATATTTTGTTGCAGTGGATTTACCCAACAATGGATTTTTGGGGAAATGAAATATGTTTGAAAATGGGGTTTCAAATAGTCATGGGCCAGTTTAAGACTCTGACTGTATGATAACCTTGGATAAAAATATCATGGTTTCATGGTATTGTGATTCCTGCTCTAAAATATATTGTTTTTAAATGTCTGGGTAAAAACAAAAACTTCTTTCTGCTTTGAACACAATATATTTTATTTTGAGAAACATTTAAAATATTTTGGGACAGTAAACATGTCAGGCTGAATAATTCAAATGAATCATTGACTTCTGCTGTCTTCATTAGTTTCAAAAACACAGATTTCTTTACCATTTAAAATGGCATTTTGGATATCTTTTCCGCTGAAGCTACTTGGTGACATCACAGTACTGTGACAGTTGGGTTTAGGGTTGGCATTAAAAAATACAATTTATTAGGTAATTTAATAAATAGCATTAATAATACTAGGTACAACTACTGTTTTTATGTTACTGTGATGGTTGGGTTTAGGGTTGGGGTGGGCCTAGACATTAATTAAATACATTAAATGGGAAATGTAATAAATAATAGAAATAATTCTCGATAACTTCTCGCCGCAACCATATCCGATCTAGCAACAACCAAGATACTGTTGTCCTAAAAAACTTAAAACATAAAAAAATAAATAAATTAGCTTACTTATACCCTAAGAACAGTAGCAGAAAATTTTGCCAGTTTTAAAACCTCGATAAAACCTTGCCAGTAATCAAACCACGATATACCTTAAAAACGGTTATTGTCCCATGCCTAGTTTCAAAGTGTAAATTTATTTTTAAAAACTTTATATACCAACTCTACATTTGGAACATTTTTATTTAGAGACACGATGACATATGCAAAATCATAATATGTGCTTATTCTACAGGCATATACTGCACAACCAAAACAATAGCAGACTATAGGATTGTATGTGTGTGTAGTGTTTCTTTATAAAGTGACATCAAAACCTATTGGCTTAGCATGTATAATACATCATTTTTAGATCTGTGTGAATGAGGATTGTTTTAATAACACTGTTGTCTGTGCATACCTTTTTTATTAAGATATGTTATTTAACTATATAATATAATATAATATATTATAATATAATATAATATAATATAATATAATATAATATAATATAATATAATATAATATAATATAATATAATATAATATAATATAATATAATATAATATTCATTAATTTTCTTTTCAGCTTAGTCCCTGTATTAATAAGTGGTCGCCACAGCAGAATAAACTGCATACTTACACAGCGTGTGTTCTACGCAGTGGATGCCCTTCCAGCCACAACCAGAGTAGATTAAAATGCCCTTAGCTTATTCAATTCACCTATAGCGCATGTATTTGGACTGTGGGGGAAACCGGAGCACCCAGAGGAAACCCAGATGAACACGAGGACATGCAAACTCCACATAAAAATATCAACTGAAACAACTGACTCGAACCAGCGACCTTCTTGCTGTGAGGAGATCGTGCTCCCCATTTCGCCACTGTGACACCCCCATCTAATATAATATAATATAATATAATATAATATAATATAATATAATATAATATAATATAATATAATATAATATAATATAATATAATATAATATAATATATAACAGAAGGCTAGGATTCAACTTTGAGAAAATTAGCTTTAAAGTAAGTATACGAGAATGAGCAAAAAAAAAAAATCTCTAATGCTTTTTGGCTGAAAGATTAAAAGAAGAAGATTAAATATTAGTGGCTGTTTGAGCTAAAATAAGAGTGAATAGAAGTCAGTTTATTGGCAGTGAACGGGAAGTAAAGAGAGCAAGCAGTTCTCCTTGTGCTCACAGAATCCATCAGTGCCCTGTTTACACGCTCCGTTGCAAAAAACAACAGCTGGAGCAAAAGCAAAAATAAATAAATAATCTCCTTCCAACATTTCGCTGTTCTTAGCTTTCAGTCTCATCTGTTAAACGCATTGGTTGCTCCACCTGTGCAACAAACCCAGTGAGCATGCACCTGGACCTTTGGAGAGACATTCTCAAGTGCAGCCACTGAAAAATAAGTAAGCCGACTGTTTCAGATATAATCCAGCGTCTTTTTTCTGCCTCTGAATCTTGCATTGGTAATGATCTCCTCGAGTAAGTGAGCTTAAAATGATCTGGTGGATTATAGACAGTATACACTCTAAAACATGCTGGGTTGCCGAAACCCAGTGTTTGATCAAATATGGACAATGCTGGGATTTCCATTCATTCATTTTCTTTTCAGCTTAGTCCCTTTATTAATCAGGGGTCGCCACAGCAGAATGAACCGCCAAATTATCCAGCATATGTTTTACACAGCAGATGCCCTTCCAGCTGCAACTCAACACTGGGAAACATCCATAGACACTCATTCACACACATACACTACAGACAATTTAGCTTACCCAATTCACCTATAGCGCATGTCTTTGGACTGTGGGGGAAATCGGAGGACCCGGAGAAAGCTCACGCGAACACTAAGAGAACATGCAAACTCCATACAGAAATGCCAACTGACCCAGCCAGGGCGAGAACCAGCGACCTTCTTGCTGTGGGGCGATCGTACTACCCACTGTGCCAGTGACACCTAAATTTAAATACACTTTTAAAACAATGGTGGAGTTTGACTATATTTGACCCAACATTTGTTTATGACAACTCAGCATTTTTAGAGTGTACCATATTAGACACCATCAGGGGAGATAACTTCAACTTATTCTCCACAAAAAGAACAAAAAAAGGGGGTTTTGCTTTTCCAAAAAATCAAATTAATTTTATTAAATTATTAGAATGACCATATTTTATCTATAACCTACTGAAGAACAAACTAGTAGTTAATAGTAACACTGTTAACATGTTAATAATAAACATTAAAAAACAACAGCCTTTACCCTTTAGATTTATTTGCGACTCCTGGGGGGATTACGTTATACTAAAGACACAGCAATAGCATCAGATGGAGCACATTGATTTTATGGCACCAGGTCAAACTTTCTGACACCTTTACTGCACTCAAGTACATTAAAAACAAATACAGGCCACAACTGAACATGGAGGATGGTCTCAGAGTGATCTCCAACTGATCGATAAATAGACTTGGGTATGTGTGCGCCGTTGTGTGCAAGGTTTATATATTTATAACCACCTCAGAGAATATTGGGGGTTGCGAGTCACAGGCATTGTTATTTTGGGGGTTACTTTGTTATTTTTCAGGGTTAAACCGTTTGGGAACCCCTGATCTAATGAATGAAAGGTGCAATGCATCAGTAGTCATATCGTCAACAATAATGCACAGTTCATTCATTAGATGAGTGGATCAGAGCACCAAAATTCGTAGTTTTCAGTCAGAGGACCTGACAAGTTTCTAGCCATAGCAAATGAATAGTCTTCACCCTTATTTTTGTTGACAAAACTAATACTGGTGCTATGGAGGAGGAAAAAAGAGGAACAAATTCATCTGGCGGTGCGGGGGCCATGTTATTAGCAGCCTGCTGAAACACACTTAACTCATGCCTATTCAATTATGCTAATGTACACATGCAAATGACCACAGTCCGCAACACCATGCTGTCTCAATTAGGTGACGGGCTTACAAGGGTTGGCTTTAGACAGCGA
This sequence comes from Danio aesculapii, assembly GCF_903798145.1. Lineage (NCBI taxonomy): Eukaryota > Metazoa > Chordata > Actinopteri > Cypriniformes > Danionidae > Danio > Danio aesculapii. Next base: position 37,967,455 of record NC_079438.1, read on the forward strand.
CCGGATTATTGTCCTGCTATCCATCTACAAGCAAACAGCTTTTGACCTGTGATTATCGTCACGAGACATCAGCGGGGTGCGTTGACTCGCAGACTGAGAGGAGACGTTCTGTTTGCGTGCGAATGCATGTGTTGGCTGCACGTGTGGGAGACTGTGGACGTGCGTCTTCACATCTTATATTTACTGCTTCAGTTCAGTACTGCCACTTTTAGCAGCAATTCCCTTAAGATGGAAACATGTACTTTAAGTCCAGCTGGACACATTCAAGGTCAGCTTGCATCTACTTCTCATATTAAAGATCTTTATGTACATTGAATGTATAAAATCAAGCGATTCTGGGAAATATGAGTCAAGCTTGACAACATTAAATGATCAAATGAATGAAGCTCAACATGCATTAAATTACTGCACCTTTCATCTGTGAATCAGTGAGAATTTTAACTGCACAATAAATCTGAATCACTGGTCTACGTTATTGGTCGGCTTTCAAGTCATATTCACAATGTACAAAAAAAATTAGGTATTAAAATCAATAGGGTGAACTGTCAGAAGCCTGATGAGTAATACATCACATTCACCATGGCCAAGGCTGGATTAATTACATTGATTCCAACTGTGAAATACACCGTGCTGGCTTAAAAGCAACCTTTTTAGCTTTTAGCTGTGCGTACAAGCATTTTCAGCACTTCATTATTAAGCATGTCCCACACATATGCGTGACCAATGCGATATAGCTAACATGCAAAACACATACGCACTACATGGGAGTCACAGTGAATTTCAATCTGCTCTAAAAGCAGCCTATAGAGTGGCTGAATGAGTCAACATCAGTCGTCACAGTGTTATGTAATGTTAGAAGGACCCATAGTTTACAATAGCAAAGTAATATAAAGGCAAAATAACATCAGAACTCATGTATCTGATTGTAAGTTCATGCTGCCAAAAAATAAAATGTTATACTGATGATCATGCTGAATTATTTCATTGCAGGTGTGATATATGTTTTTTTTTTTTAAATCAAAATTAAAGAAACACCATATATTAAATGCAAACTATTGAAGAATGCAGTTGGTTTAACTGCATTTGGTTTCTAGGTGGTTACTATGTTCACAGCTGCTACTGTGATCTGAATGTTTGATCAATAAAGAAAAAAACAACACAGGAAAAATTAGCAAAGGGTTACAGAGCACATTTTGAATGACAGTTCTCCTGTAAGTCATCATTAATTTTTGTCCCAGGTACAGAGAGAGCAAAAGATAAATGAAAAGTGAATATTGGTAGAACAACTATTGCCGCTGTCCTTACAATGGCACTTCTAAAAGCAGCCCATTCAGTTAGAGCCTCAGAGTGTGTTGCTGTCCGGTGCTGAAAGTGCTGAGGCAGGTGGCGCTGTCCAAAAGCAAGAGGTGCTGAAAGCAGTATGTGGTGTTTAACAGTGTGGAAAAGCACACTCTGATTGCGGCTATGATGCTTGTTTGTTCAGAGCTGTCAGCAGTCTCACAAGGACCTAAGTGGTTGTTTATTGTCTAACCTAGTTTTTAAATAGTTTATTTTTTTATCTTGCATCACAAACACTGCATTAGGATAAGAAAAAATGTGCAACCTTTCAGATTTTACATTTTTAATTGCATGTGCAATTTTATTAGGATAATTTCAGATTAGTTCTAAATTATTTAAGCATAATTCCAACATAAATACTACAGTTATTACTTTATGAATTATTTCTGTACCAATCATACATCTCTGCCAGGGCGGTTCAGTGTACACACAGCTAAAACTACACAGGGTGTAGCACACTGTGCTCCAATATGGCCATCTGCAGATATGCTTTCCCCAATCTCTATTTATTTATTTATTTATTTATTTATTTTTATTAGGATTTATAGCTTGAACCAGCTGCTTGGTAAGCGTATACACTAAGCAGACAATCATACAGCTAATTTTTGACAATCCAAATCCGCAGCAAGTGAGAGAGAGAGAGTCTATAAGGGAGATTAAAAAGAGGAGATTGCGAGTGCCGAATCCCACATCGCTGATCATGTGACCTTAATTCCACTCTGTCATTTCTTCCCGTGGAGTGTGAGAGAGACGGCCAATCAAAAGGCGCAGTTCGTGAGCTCGTGAGGAGTGGAAGGAGAAAAAAACATCCCGCTAACAGCAAGTGAAGCGCTGACAGCCCAAGAAGCTCAAATGCAGTCCAAAAAAGGGGGGAAACACTCATACAGACTCACACTTGTCAGTGTAATGCATATGTACGCTAACAAGCAACCTCTCACATGCTGAGCTTAGTTTCAGTTTGGTATTTATTTCTCACAAAAGCATGTGGGTTTTCTCTCTGCATGACATTGATTTGTTCAATCAAGGATGTGACGCTGTATTTACGCTTTGAAGGGACAGACTCATACAGCTTGATTCTTAAGCACTGCACCACCCTTGCATGTATATGGTGGATTTATGACCCTGTTGCAGACAGTTTCACCTTCTGTCAAATATAAAGCTCATATAAAATTACGCAGCCGCAAGTAAAATAAAAACAGACATATCAATAGAGCTCTTGCCAGCTTCACTCATTAACTATTGATGCTGTGTGAGATCTGGCGCCACAGCTGGATACACACACACACACACACACACACACACACACACACACAGATTGTTTATTTTTGCACTCATTGACAATGGACTCAATTCAAACCAGTCTCCATGGTACTGAACCAAACAAGAGTGGCTGTTTAAACTCAGGCCAAGGTGGTCAATCGTACTGGTGCCAAGAGCCATAACAAAATCAACGTCTGGAGTACAACCTTAAAAGTCCAAATTAACATTTGAAAGCACAGAATGTAAAATAAATTGATATAAAAAACATCCTTCCAGGAAAAAAAAAAAAGGAAAAGGAACTTGAGTGCAGTTTGCTTTGATTAAGAAAAGATCCATTTTAAAAAAAGGGGTGGATGGCATGCAGTGGCTTTTGAGGATTATGCCAGGCAGGAGAATGGAACCAAATGGAGAGAAGTTGTTTGAAGCTCCGCAATAAGCCACTCTTCCCCTCTTTCATGTTTTGAAATGAGGGAACAACTGTGCATGTTAACCGCAATCCAGCAGCCCCTTTGTTCCTTCTTCAGATCATGAGCTAATGGAGGAACGGAGCTTTAACTTGAACACAGAGGGGCTGCAAATGGTGAAACCTGAAGAGATCTGTCAATTAGGTAGGGTTTGACATCACTGAGAGTGTGAAAGGCGGGGATTAATGATTGTACGGAAGGTGATAGTGCCTTGAGGTTTGATCACTCCATACGTCAGGGGCTGCTGGGAAAAAAAAAGGGGGGTATGTGATGAAAGCTATGTTTGGGCATGTGGGGGAAGGGGTGTGTAGGGTATAATCACGAACCCATCCACAATTTCCCCACAGTAATGTCAGACAAAAGCTGTTTCCCTGGCATTCCATATCTACGCTTTTAGACAAAGCAGTCCATCCTCTCAGATGCGCTTTGTAAACAACATTCATGTCTAGAAAGACCCTCGAGCAGCTCTCAAACTGACAGCTTTCACAGAAAACGGCTGGGCAGGGAGAAAACAGTTTGGAGATGACCTCCTCATCGCCGATGTCAGAAGTAGTGAGCGCGGCAGCAGACAGCAGGAAGCTACTGAAGTTATTCCTCCAGGAATCAGCCGTCACGAGGCACTGGAGGTAGGAAGCAATGTGTCTCACGCTCTGCTGAGTGCTATTACGGACTGTTTTCACTCGGTAATTGAATACAAAGGCTGAGAATATAACCAAACACATATGCATGCACATAGGCACGTAGTATAGTACATAAACACAGTCAATTATCATTATCTAGTTCACTCCAAGTGTCTGAAACTAATAGCAGCGTCTCTGAAACAGTTCTACACACTCAGTTACTGAGGTTATAGTTAACTAACACACACTCAAAGATACACGAAGAGAAACACTGTTCTCAGTACAGTTAAATGTCCCTACCTGGCGAACTGTAGTCACTCCTGGGTTTTTTATTCAACGCTTGATGGTGGGAGGCAGAAGAGGTGGAGGCTGTAATAGAATTGAGTGAAAACACCTCCGTTTGTCCTGCAGAAATACGGATGCCCTGTGCACACGCGCTTCCCTCTCTCTCTCACTTACACACGGCTCTGACACGCAGCACTGAATTTCTCTCTCTCTCAGCCTTCCTACTCGTCTTCCCGCCCACCTACCCCAACACCCTCCCTTTTCCTATCTTTCTTTCACACACGCTGTCATTCTCTCCCGTCACACATGCGCACTCTCTCTCTCTCTCTTTCTCTCTCTCTAGGCACTCACTCATTCGCTGTGACACATACACTCTCTTGTACATACATTCTGTTTCTTTACTCAACAAACAAGCTCTTCCTATCCTTTTGTCTTCCCAGAAAGAGATGAGCATAACCCAAGCTGCATTGGAATGCAGCACCAGCTTGTAATTAACTGTATACTGTTCAGTACGCACAGCATGCTGGAGAGCTTCTCAACCAGTGGGACGTAACCCAAAAGTGCATCACAGATCTGTTTGGATAGGGGTACAAGCATGACGTACAATGTGTGTGCATTTTATCCAAACATTGTTAATGAGTGATGTTTAGAGGGGACATTTACACAATATTTGCTTTATTAGTTTGATTAAATCATCAAAATATGAGCAACATGTCATGTTGGGAAAAGAAACTAACGAAATTAGCTTCGGGAATTTAACTGGAAATCTACTGCAAATAATAACCCCAACTTATACAGAATATGGGCTCTGTTTAACTATACAAAACAGCTCACAAGAAATAAAGTCAATTTTAAAGTAATAACAAAGGAATGGTGAGTTGTTTTACTGGCGTTAAACACTTCATTATATATATATATATATATATATATATATATATATATATATATATATATATATATATATATATATATATATATATATATATATATATATATATATATATATATATATATATATATATATATATATATATATATATATGAAGAGTTCAGATGCAAACTGAACTCAACGCCACTTCCACCAAAATTGAGATAATGGCATTGAGTGAATGCTTTAGGCACAAGTTCAACAAATATATTTGCTTCAAATCATCTAAATCTTAGCGTCAGCCCATTCAGAAATAACAGTTTGTTGGCAAAAGCCTCTAAATGCCACCTGCCTTTGACAGCAAAAGCCAATATGTCCCAAGAACCAATCAGAAGGATCGAATCGAATCATCTTTTCAATGTAGCAGCGCGCTGATAAGCCAGCTTTTATGAGGATTCAGATTCAAATTTTAAAATATGTAGTTCGATGTACTCCATGAGCTTTTATGGCTGTCACTGAACGGCAAATAAAAATGTCTATTACCTTAAAATTTCTACATTATAAGAACAAAAAGAAAACGTTTTGTACAGTCAGAATTGTTAAATGCATTTACTATACAGTCCAATTTACTATACAGTAAACGACAACTCCATTTCATGAAAGGTGAGGGTAAACAAGATGCCATTCTTACACGGATGCAATGACATGATGTAAACAGAAGAGATGAAAAAGAGATGCTATGATCAAGACCTTGTGTATGGTGACGATGGATGAATGACAGCTTCTAAAAGTGTCTGAGAGACATTCTATTTTTTGAACAGTAGCCTACTGTGTGTTTTATTTACTAACGTATAAAACTATACGTTACTTATACGACTTCATACTATATGTCTGATAAGCTTTTATATAAATGGGCATTTTACAGATATTGATGTTTCTCGATGTTTTGCTCTGTTGTACTTGCAGTTTTGATGCACTTTATTTGAATGTTTACACACTTCAGAAAGTTTTTTTATCAGAATGTTTTGCACTGTACATTTTACACTAGCTACATTATTTGAATCCTTGATGAAGCTTAGTTTACAATGCTTACATTGTTTTACATAAATTAAATCTAAACCTCAAATATCAAAAATAACAACTAATTGTTAAGATTTAATTATTGTAAGTTTTAATGTCATTGACTTAATTCACCTGACAGAATTCAGTCATTTATTTTCCTTTGGCTTAGTCCCTGATTTATCAGGGGTCACCACAGCAGAATAAGCACCCACCTACTTGACATATTTATGCATTTTCAATTTTAGGTGGTGTGTGTAATGTGTTTTATGTTTGGTAAAAATAATTTCTAATTGCATCCTTAGTGATTTTTAACTAATTACACTGTCTTGTCCAAATGAATGGATTTTAGGTTTTTGCGAAAAAAAAACACACAAGTGGATTTAGCTGGTTTTGATGCAAAATCTACTATGTTAAAAACCAAAGAATTGTGTAAAGTGACATTCATGAAAAAAAGCTATATTATTTACCAGCTAACAACCGTAATAACCTTATATAGAGGGTTTTGCATATATATATATATATATATATATATATATATATATATATATATATATATATATATATATATATATATATATATATATATATATACGCACACACACACAGTTGAATACAGTTATAGTCAGAAATATTAGCCCTCCTTTGATTTATTTATTTTTTTTCATTTTCTAAATATTTCCCAAATGATGTTTAAAAGAGCAAGGAAATTTTCACAGTATGTCTGATAATATTTTTTCTTCTGGAGAAAGTCTTATTTGTTTAATTTCGGCTAGGATAAAAGCAGTTTTTAATTTTTAATACACATTTTAAGTTCAAAATTATTAGCCTTTAAGCTATATATTTTTTCGATTGTCTGCAGAACAAACCATGGATATACAATAATTTGCCCAATTACCTAACCTGCCTAGTTAACCTAATTAACCTAGTTAAGCCTTTAAATGTCACTTTAAGCTGTATAAAAGTGTCTTGAAAAATATCTAGTCAAATATTATTTACTGACATCATGGTAAAGATAAAATAAAACATATATTAGAAATGAGTTATTAAAACTATTATGTTTAGAAATGTGTTGAAAAAACTCTCTCTGTTAAACAGAAAATAGGGGGAAAAATAAACATTAATTATATATATATATAATTATATATATATATATATATATATATATATATATATATATATATATATATATAATATATATATATATATATATATATATATATATATATATATATATATATATATATATATATAATTAAAAATAGTTACAATATTTGCTGTCCAAGTTGCAGTGCTATAGATAAAGCAAATGGCCAACAGTGATAAGGATCTGAATATGACTGCAGGACAAGCATATTTATGTTTGCCTATAAAGACAATGCTCTCTGTCAAGCTGTTTTGAACCAAAGAACACATCTTGTGTGAATGCCTCCTAAAGCTGCTATTCCTTGCTCTTTTTCCCTCTCTCGGTAATGTAGATGCAGCCCACGTCCCCTTGAGGAGTCAGTCAAGGGCATTCCCAAAGAAACTGTATGCAAATGAACAGTGAGCCTAGAGCAGCTGCCTGGCCCTCCCCTGGTCCAGATGCTCTGTCTGGGAGGGGGGATTGGGGGTGGAGTGCTGGCCCAAAGAGACCCAAAAAGCCACTGTAATAAACACAGCATGAGCTCAGCTTGATGACAAACCAATTTACAACAACAATATTGCTAATAATGAGATTTAAACATAGGCATTTTTATAAATGAGCCATTTTGGGCTTTTGTTGAATTGACTTCAGGTGCTCAGTTAAGGATTTTTTTGCACAGTCTAATGGAGGAATTAGAATAAAAATGGTTTGAATTGTCATGAAGGTCATGCCCTTCACGAGGAACACTCATCGCTGCCTCAGTCTACAAACAGGGAAAGGGAAGAGGGGGTGGACTTACCGCAGGTTGAATGAACTTCCGCATCACTCACTCTACACACTTCAGAGCACTCAGGTCCAATGCATGGAATACCAAAAATTGCTCTCTTTGTGCCATATCAGTTTCTGCCTTTCTCTCTCTTTGTTTCTCTCCCTCTTGACCTCATTCTCTTCCCATTTTTTTTCACACTCCAACTAATACCGATCTCATGCTGTGACGGTTCATTTTTCCGTTGTACATGTGCGCTTCAGGCAGCAATATGTTCTATCTGACAGTTTACATTAGCAAAAGCCTCTCAGCAATAGAATAAGCTGTTGGCCATTAATGACATCCACTCAGCTTTTGAACTCGCACACAGATACAGGTCAGGTTTCGATTTTGGTGTATACTCTCACCATGTTATATACTGTTTATGATCCTTTTACTTCTTCCATAAGCCTGTGGTTTTTATATTTTAAAGTCAACGAGAACTGTCATTCATTTTACAACTATAATGAAACATTAGGGATTGTTCATTAGGGACTGACTCAATTGCAGTGGCCTTTACATACCAGAATGGAGCTAGACTACAAGTTTACAAAATGGTTCAAAATATCATGAAATGTTCAATAAAGGAGCAATATGTGAGATTTTGTTAATAAAACATTCAGAATCCACTAGAATACATTGTTTATTTTTTTAGGATTTGTGTACCTACATTATTTCAAATGTTTCTAAGAATGATCAAATTCAGAGAAATAAGCAAGTGACAAGGACTATGTATTGTGTCACCATGCTAATGATGTCACACACCCTCAATTTGGTATTCAGTTTGGTATTATAGAAAACAGGAAAATGCCAAAGACACTTTAAAGGTGCAGTATCTAAGTTTGACACCCAGTGGTTGAACAAGGTATTACAATCCTAGTTCAAAACACATTTTCACTTGGCCTCTCCTCTGATGAATCCACGCAAGCAAAGGTTGCCAGATTGATAACACCAACAGGAGCATGTCTGACTATCGAGCCTAAAGGCTAATTTAAGGTTGATTAAAACCATGGTCCAACTAAAAGCAACGGCACACAATTGTAGGAATATTTTCCATATTTAAAGGAGTATTTGTCCTATCCAACACCTATTTAGATTTTAGAACGGCTTCTATTTCTTGCTGCTGAACAAAAGAAAACTATGACAATGATCACCTCAGGTACACCTCATGTGCTTTTTTCAGTGTTAAATGCTAATAATGTGAGTTTGAACATCATTTTACATGACATTTATTGTCATACTCTGAAAGCAGCAGCAGATTACCTCAGATCTTGAAAATGAAATAAACCGTTTGAAATTAAACTTTAGAACTGTGATTCAGTGCAAGCCAACAAATATAAGTGATTCAGCATGCACATTTAATAATGTTAAAGAGGTTTAATATGTATTAAATAAATTATAAACCTTATCTATTTGTTAGAGTGCAGTGAGTGCACATATATTCTCTGTTTCAGTCGTGGAAGCATACTTTAAAAGTCTTCATGACTGAATAAATGAAATATGCTGTTTTTCACCAAGGCAACCCGGGGTACTGAAATATAATTGGCTAAACTGGCAATAAGGGACCAAAACTAAGACAAACGTTCCAGCACAGAATGCACATTTTCAAAGCAGAATATCTGACTTCAGCATTGTTTTTCAGATAAACAAGAATGTTCACTTAGCATGTTTCTTAAATATCTGCAAACATATTATGGTATTGTTATGCTCTAGAAAAGTAAAAAAAAACTTAAATACAGCACCTTTAATATGTTTGTGTGTTTTATTAGACTGCACAGACCAGCACTATAACAAAACCCTAAAATGTATAATAAAACACTTCTCCTCTATATAAACACGATTGGAAGAATCTGAAGTGGTGGACTGTGGTATAATAAAAGTTCAGCTGATTTCAGGCCACTTCATGCTTGTCTCTCATAAGCAATTGTTTCAGCTTTCCCTTTTCTTTTCAACAGCTTTCAGTCTTACTCTGTTTCACTATTTCACCATGGTGATAAGTGTTGAATACTTTAGCTCATCCATTAACAACATTTCTGCAGGAGTCCTGTAGGATGTACTAAAAAACTACCATCTCCCATGATTATGTACTCGGTTACAGTATCATCAAAATGCGCTATTGTTTGTTGTGAAAACACTCTCTTTCTGTGAAAATTACATACCGTGTCTTTAAGTTTATAAAGACCTATGGTAATATATTCTGGTCCTGTCCAGAAGTATCTCAATTTTGGACAATTAAAATAGACATTAAATTGATATGGAATTAGCATTGGTTGGATGTTCAGAACAGACTCTAACCTGGCCTAAACATCAACAATTCTGCCTTATGTTGGGCATGGTGCTAGCCAAGAAAGTAATTCTGATGGAGTGGAAATCCACGACGACTCCAAGTTTATTTTTAAATATTAGCTGAAATGGTTTCTTCCCACAAGCTGGAAAGGTTACGTTTCACTAGATTTGGCAAACAGAAGATGCATGATAAAATATGGGGCCCCTTACTTAGATGCATATGCTAATAATGTCTCTGTAATTATTTAGTTTCTGTAATATTTGTTCTCCTTTCTTTTTACATGTCATTCTATTTTGCTTCTTATTCCATTAGTCTGAGATTTTTTTGATGGTGCTGTAAAATTGCTATATTTGTTAGTGTTTTGGTGCATGTTCTCGTTGGTATCAGGTGTATATACATATATACATGATGTAAACTATTAGGTGTTATGTTTTCCAAATTACTTCTATAAATAAAGTAAAAAAAAAAAAAAGATTATAAAAAAACAAACCTTTTTCCGATTCCGATTCTAGCAGTCCCCTCCCTAACTTTAAAATGTCTTTGCCAAAGAGTTGAGATAAAAAAAAAAAAAAAACCTTTGTGTGAACAACCTATCAACACTGCATTGCTAAATAAATCTATCGTAAAGGCATCATCACAATGGCGCCAGCACAATATTGCTCTGTGTTTTTGAGGTATATCAGTGTAGAGCATCTATTTGTACACCACCAATGATGGAGAAAATAATTGGGAAACAGAAATCTTACAAACTATAACAATGCAAGACTGATACTGATATGTGTGGAATGACTTTAGGTTATGTACAAATATGATTTTTGAACAGATATTCAGATTGTATATAGATTTATGTAAATAAAAGGACTACAATCAATGCAAGTCAAACCATCTTTCACCATCAAACAATACGTTGCTAATACATCATATTTCTGGACACCCATTTCCACATATCTTCATGAATGTGGTATGATGAAGTGTGTGGAATGATACTGATGGAACAGGAAGTGTGTGTGCTTACACAGGCAGTCAGGCAGGAAATCAAACCCAGCACAAACAGACTCAAAGCTTAATGATTACCCTTGTTAAGCCGTCTGCTCTAAACAGCAAACCTTTCGAGGGGGACGTGTCTCTCGCCTTATTTTTTTATTTAAACAGATGTGTATTGGATCTCACGGTGCACTGCAGGTAGATGGTTTATATTCAGCTCTTTGACAGAGAAAATTGAGAGTCAGCCAACTGGCTCTAGAGGAGAGGTGAGAATGACAGCGACCCGTGCGCATGCTTGCCACATAAATGTAAGCTTATTGATCCAAGTTGGGGGGAGTGTGCTATTTTTTCACCTTTATGTTTGGTCAAAGCTATTATTATCTCAAGCCACATGGGTATGTCTGCCATATCTCTCAGCATACTAGATCTATATGCACTGCCCGTGTCACCTGTACATGCTCAGCAAATGCACACACCCTTCTCACAGCAACCACCAATATCTGGCACTGAAAATGATGAATTACTCAGTAAAACAATAAAGGAACATTATCAAATCTCACATATCAGTCGATGGTGAGTATCAGGATGGAACCCGCTGTGTAATCAGTGACAGCTGATCGCTTTGCAGTTTACATAGTGCATAATACTGCCCTCTTGGGGACGACTGGTTTAAAATGAACAATGCATGACCTTTGAACCAGACTAGCACAATAAGGGACGCCGCAAAAGGCACTGCAATTTGGGATCTGAGGTCAGATGCTTCTTTGGTGGCTAATTGATTGAGCCCTTCTTCTCTTCTAAGGAATAATAGCTCAATTCCCATTGCTGCATCTGTTACCATGGCAATGCCTGTATACAGAGTAAACACCGGTCATGGTTATAACAAAAGAGCTTTTAAACTGGGAAAGCTCTTATTGTATAGTGTAATTTGTTCTTTATTTCAAAGAAAAGATGTATTATTTGGCCTAGAAATCAATATTCACAATTACTAACAAATTGTGAGAATAATACATAAATTATGCACATGGTTGCATGGCAATATGGTATTTTTATTATTCAACCCATGGCAATATTGAGATGAACTACTGAAAGACCAATAGCTCATCGATATATGATCACTTTGCGAGTATTAGAATGACTTATAACCGTGTCAATGTAATGCTTAAGATGTCTTCACATTGATTTAGTCACTGTATGTTGCTGGCATCCATACTGTGAAAATCTTTGTGTGTGTTTAAAGCGCTGTTTCTCTTATGTTATTGATAGACTTTGCATCTGGACAAATCTTTAGATAACGAGAACCCAGATGATATATGTTGACCATAAATCAAATTAAATTTGATTCAAATTTGACAAGGGATTTGACCTAAAATGATTAAACGTAGCATTCTCCTGTTGGAGAGTGCTATTGTTCACATTAAAGCATTTGATTAAACCATTAAGCTGATTAAAAATGAATCAGTCACTCAACTGTCAACAATTATTAATCATTACAATTTGAAAAATCAATTTTCATTCACCTAATTTTATGCAAAAACATTATGCAAAGGAAAAAACACGAACTGCAGCAGTGGTAAAATACTGATCATATAATTAAGCACATCAACTATCAGTGTATAATTTGAAGACTCTAGGAGACAGGTTCTTTCCCATGATTCACTTTAATGAACCCATATATGTAGTTACATGTACAGTAAAATTCACAAAAATGTCTAAAGATTTTACTCTAGAACTTCTTTGTATTGTCTTGCCTATGACTAATATAGTCATAGTTATTACTTTACATAGTTATACTTTTCTCAACTTTTGCAACATTTCCAACATCAAATCAACATTTGACACTCCTACATTTTGCCACAAACAGATACTTTTATTTATTTAGCTGGAAGTAAATAAAAATAATTGAATTAGAAATTTGCGTTAAAGAGCAGTGGGACAGGTGTACGTAATAAAATGAGTGTGTGTATATATATATATATATATACTGTATATATATATATATATATATATATATACACACTCATTTTATTACGTACACCTGTCCCACTGCTCTTTAAAGCAAATTTCTAATCAGCCAATCACATGGCAGCAACTCAACGTATTTAGGAATGTAGAGATTGTCAAGACAATCTGCTGCAGTTCAAACAGAGCATCAGAATAGGGAAGAAAGGTGATTTAAGTGACTTTGAACTTGGCATGGTTGTTGGTGCCAGACAGGCTGGTCTGAGTATTTCATAAACTGCTGATCTACTGGGATTTTCACACACAGCCATCTCTAGGGTTTACAGAGAAAGGTCCGAAAAAAAAACTAAATATCCAGTGAGCGGCAGTTCTGTGGGCGCAAATGCCTTGTTGATGCCAGAGGTCAGAGGAGAATGGCCAGACTGGTTTGAGCTGATAGAAAGGCAACAGTAACTCAAATAGCCACTCGTTACAACTGAAGCATGCAGAAGAGCATCTCTGAACACACAACATGGTGAACCTTGAGGCGAATGGTATACAGCAGCAGAAGGCCACAGCAGGTGCCACTCCTGTCAGCTAAGAACAGGAATCTGAGGCTATAATTCACACAGGCTCACCAAAATTGGACAATAGAAGATTGGAAAATCGTTGCCTGGTCTGATGAGTCTT